>NC_142526.1:10835102-10915102 GCF_964205215.1 Stylophora pistillata
CACATGAATAAAGGCTGATTGTTTCTAAAGAAACTGTTTGGCGCTGCGTCGGTGGGGGTAACGAAATAATTTGAATATACCAACTGTAGCGTTTACGGCGACCAAAATCTAAATTCTCAAGTTCAAGGGCGTGTCGCTCCAAAACGCGGTTAACGAGGTGTTTGGGACTATTTTACTGATCGAAATGACAAATCAAAGTTGACTGCTTGCACGAATCTTTATTCTTGAAAGGCAATCGACCACGAACCACAATCAATGACGAAAATAACGATTATTTTAACAGTCAATCTATCTATCGAACGATCGATCATAAAATTTCGGTCCCGCTTGTGCCAGAGGTTGAGAGAACGAAAGGGCGAAAGTTTACCAATGCTATTCAAAACTTACGAAGAACTGATTAAAGGGACGCTAAACTTGCCTTTTATATGCGCGTGGTGACGCTGAAAGGTCCGATTACAAAACCAATAGAAAAACAGATAAGCATTGTAACTATGTAGCTATCTAAGATCATTCTGAAATTAGTGAACTAATCAATAATCAATCAAAAAATGAGCCTTCTGGCTAATGTCCTTAACATCAAGAAAGTTGAAATGGTAAATTGGCCACCGTTACGGTTATAAAAGCTGACGCTTCGAGCGTTAGCCCTTCGTCGGAGCGAAGGGCTAACGCTCGAAACGTTAACAGACACAGTTCGTGTGGATCATGGACTAAGGACTACGGAAGTTGAACAAAATTTCTGTAGTTCGATATCACAAATCACATATAGCATAAGTTTTAATTAATTTTACATTGCCGTTTAATTAATTTTGCGTTTATAGCTAGATTTAAGGTAGTCTGAATATTATACGACAATAGTTGCCTAATAATGCATTAATTTTCCTTGTTTTTTTCAGACCACATTAAACTGCTCTCTGCCGATTTGTTTTTACCACAATATCGACGTCAAATATAAAGTTCTTTCAATGCGTGACCATTGCGTGACACGTTGACGCGAACAGCGTTGTCAGTACTCACATCGACAACGGCAAATTAGCCAATTAGATCGCGCCATTATAGCCAATTGCAGTAAAAGTAACACTTACCTAGCTAATTTCCCCATAAGGCTATTTACCATGCTTATACTCCCTTCTCCCTCATTGACAGTTGATAGGTGGTTGATTTTCAACAGTCCCCCTTTTGTGACCCCACAATAAATTCTCTTGCCTCCCCTCTCCGGCGATGACACCGCGCAAATACGTTTTCGTGACGTCACAGTAACTGGTCAGTGGTCATCAACTTTAGGCTGCCAAGCGCTTCCATATGTTCCATATGTTCTATATGAAGACATCGGCCTTTTGCGTGGTTTTAAGTTGGAAAATATGCATGAATGATACCTCTCCTTGTTTGTTATATTTGATCCTTTGAATTAGTTTTTAATACTAAAACCACGTCTTAACAACTAGCGGTATAGGGGAGTCATTTTGTTTGGAGTTGTGTGCTGTTTGGTGACTTAGGCTGGCCCCCCAGTTACGAAGCGCGATCTTGGTTCTTCAGTCGCCCTCGCCTTCAGAATTGTCAAAAACAGCGATAGTTATCCAGACAAAGCAGGAGATTAGTTCTGTAAGATACTTTACCAGCGAGTCTGAAGACTGGTTGGATTTTTAAGTGTTATTAGCATGAAGTGATACAGGTAATTATTGTGTTGTGAAAATATTCATACACTCACTTTGCGCCGACGTGCGGTGCCTTTTCATTTTGGTAATTATTCGCTTGGATGAGAATTTTACCTTTATAGACTGATTTTTCGCCATTCCACCCTTCTGATTTTCTGTGCCTTTAAGAACGGGTGTCCGTAATCAAAATATGAAAACATTTGTTCATTTCATATACTTGCAGTTTTATCAACAAGTTATCTCGTGAACAGGCACAACCAAACGTACTAAAGACATGTAATAGAGATCTACTATCAACTGCTGTCAATAAAGGCTTAATTCAAGATAAATTATAAATGAACCGATCATGTTGGACGGTCTCAAATATTGCATATTTTCCGCGCCCTCAATCAATCGCCTACACAATAATCTTTGTCGAGCCTTAGCGCAGCAAACAATTCACAATTTCTTCGATTTCCACTTCCTTTGTAAACATCACTAAACAAGCGTTATTCTGTTGCAACAAAAGCTACTTTAATTTCCCAAATAGCTCTAATTGTTTTACACGAAAGCATTTTCAATGAAACCCACTTTATTATTATTATTATTATTATTGTTATATTTTTATAACTCAGTCATTTGAAACTTTTACAGGCCCATGTATGTTTACCTGAAGTATATTCCACTATCTTGCATGTGCATTGCATTAATTTATGCAAACAATCAACTACTCTTCTTCCATTCATTTTTTTAAGATTAGCTTAGCTTTGCTTTGCTTTACATACACATCACATGCGCTGCCACTGTAAGGATAATTATGATCCCCATCAGAAATATTTCATCATATCCCTACAGAACATTGTTATCAAACATTCCCATTTGACTTGTAGCCATTTTCTTTCAAGGTGGCAAAATATATGTATATTGCTGAAATTAGTAAGAATTTCTTATTGACTAAAACTAGTGTAGTCATACCAGTGCTCCCCTCCCCAGTAATAAGTTGGGAAAAGGACATTTGTATGGTGCTATCATTGTTTACGTTTGGGAATATCCCATCCCTGATGTTTATTTGGCTGGATGGGCACAGCAGTACACAGGCTAATTACAAGCTTTTGGTTACTCTTCATGACTTAGTGTTAACTAGGAATTGACAGCTGGCTTAATCTAATCAATTTTCTCCTGAACATTTTTAACAAACAACTTTGACCTCAGAAATACTTCTGATAATTTCCCTTTGACATTTCTAATTTGGAAGGTTAATCATCATAATCATTATGTTCTTTCCACCTCCATAAACACCCAACATAAGTTCTTTGTTTATAATTCAGGCAGCTTCTGAATATAAGAAATCAAGTTTAGAAGGTAGTTGATTCATTCAAGGATGTTGCAATATGAGGAAAGACAATACAGTGCTTTATTCACATAAATTGATTAAATTATATTATTATAATTATTTTACCTTACAGTACTTTTGTTTTTTAAACATTTTTTTTAAATTTGTGTTCTAGTAGTACCAAGATGGTAATGTTACTTTGTGAGTCAGGGAGCTATATAAACCAGAAGTATTCTATTAGCTTACTACATTTTATGTTGCAGATGACATTAAGTTTGTAAAGAAAGAAAAGAAAAAGCAAAAATAAATAAATAAAATAAAATGATTAGTGAGGGAAGAGTAGCATAAAAAAAAGACATACTACAAATTATTCATAATTGTGATGGAAAAAATACTTGTTGGGAAAGTAAAATTATTGCTCAGAAAAAAAAATTACAGCTTAGAAAAAAAAAAATTACAAACTAAGGTGGAAAGTGAAAACTTAATTTATTACCGTTACAATGGACATTTTGTACTTAACCATACCTCGGTTTATTCTTCCTCTGGTTGAGCCAATTTTTGTATTTTTGGGGGCTTCAGTCCTAAACATGTTACAGTCATAGGTTTTTGGCCAACTATGATACGTACAGTAACGAGTGGAGATAGGGTGTCCGTGCAACACGAGCATGTTTTGTCTTCTCGGCGAATCTGACCGGAATGCCGTTGACATACCGATTTAAACGGTTCAAGCCACTGCTTTATAAACTTGATGGTGCAGCGTCCTCGGATCACCGCTTCAGCCATTCAAAAACCGTCTCATTTTTAGCCTTAGTGCTTACGCTCTTCTATAAACAAAACTTACGTGCCACGGAGCCGCCAGCGAAAAACAACAATTTCATATCGTGTGCAACTTCAGTTCGGCTTTGGCAAATTATATAATTGAGCTTGAGAACTATCCAAAAGGTGAACGGAGTTTCAAAGCTAAGTTTACAGTATTCTTTCTAAGTTTTGCCTTTTTACGCTGTCAATTTGACTCACGGCGAAAACATTGTAAAAGTTAACGGCATTTTATGGTTTCGTCGAGGTGTCCGCTGACCAATAAAATACTGTATCGTGCCTTAAAAAACGTATTTCCGCGGTGTCTCCGGCGATAGATAATGACTGACTTCTTTGTGGTCTGTTAAATCATTGCAGAAACTAAAGTAAACCATGTCTGGTGTAGTCACCGAAACACCTGTTGCCAAATATGGTCGAAGTAGTGAGTTTGGCGTGGTTCTTGACTTTATTCAAACCATGATAAGTAACGACACATTACGCCAAGCCTTCAACATTCCTCATTTGGTTATGGTCGGTCGTCAAAACATGGCAAAAACCACTCTTATAAACCGTCTGATCGGGCGATATCTTCTCCCAATGCGCCGCAATGAAACCGCTAACACCTTACAGGCCCGTACTACGTATCCCATAATACTCAACCTACGAAACGGCAAGAAGAGGGTTGTGGAGGTAAAATGCGAAATATCGGGTCTCGGGGGGGCTGTGGAAGATCCCGATGATACCTCCGTGGAGAAATTTCTCAACGACGTCTCAGCACGTTTACCAAAGGAAATGGGAACTCCAATTTCGAAAACCCCTGTCAATGTTACTCTGCAAGGTAAGATGTTTTAATTTAACTTAATTGCTAGAGCCGAAAATAAACAGCATATTTGTATGATGGAGATCCAACGACTTTTTTTATATTATCTCTATCAAAGATTTAAGTTCGTTTTAAAATTAGAACTTAGCTATATTTTGCTTTGTACGTATAATTTCAGCTTCTCACTCTTTCCTCTTCTCCAGGCCCCGAATTCACGACTCTTACCTTGGTCGACCTTCCCGGCGCTCATTTCGCCAATGACGATCCACGCATGAACCACGTGACCCAAGATTTAGTTTTGGAATACATCGAGAAAAACACTAATAGCATCATCGTGATAGTATCTGAAGTAGGGGACCCCACAGGCGACAGTGCAATAAACCTTGTTATGCGCAAAGCCCCAGATTTCAGGAGCCGTACAATCTGTGCACTTACCAAGCCTGACAAGCTAAGGGAATCGGACGACATGGGTAAAAGAGTGGCCATGAATGGGTCTAGCTTTACACTGGATGATAACCGATTTATTGTGCTGCGAGGTAATGTATTTTTATTCAGTGTTTTTTTTTAACTTTGAAGTGTTTTGCTAACTTAACGCATACCAGTGCATATGAGTTATTAACCAAGCTTGTTCGGTCAAGATGGCTAGATATTTCCCGAGTTCTTTTTTCGCATTTTTATGGACCGAGACAAAGTCGAGGTCCATAAAAATGCGAATAAAAGAACGAGGCTAATATCCAGCCATCTTGACCGAACAAGCTTGGTTAATAAACGATTTATTATATTGCAAAAGATTTCGCTTTATTAAGAATTAAGAATGACTTTTTCACTTAGAGAGCCGGGAAAAAAAGCCTACTGTGTTTGTAGGACAACAAACTCACGAGAGTTGTTTCTGTTTTCTTTGTTTTGAGTGTCTTCTGACACTTTTTGCGCTTCCATGGCTGAAATTGTCCAAGAATTACGAACTTGGTTCTAATTCTATTTTTTTCATGCGCGGGATCAATGTGGGCAACCCGAGTGGGCATGATGGGCCCATCTTGCCCGCTCGTGTAGCCAATCAGAACACAAGATTCGCTTCATCTTGCACACGGGCGCTGCGAGCGGTGTAATAAATGTAGTTATTGACTTCTGACGTCTTGGTCAAATCGTTAAGAGGGCCAGTTACTAATGAAACTGTAATACTGTGTCGGATGAAGTATTACGAGAAAATTTGGTTGTATCAATTGTGTTGATAATGGAGTTTACAATCAATCAAATAATAAGGATAATAAACTCAGTAGCTTTCCGCAAATTTCCGCGCATATTTTCACTCACGTCTGAGGCTTGCAAAACTTAAGCCAAAGTAGCGTCGCTTGAGGAGAGCAGAGGAAGAGACAAGTTGAAATCCAGGTAAACACCCTAAAGAGCGGAAAACACTTGAGACCAATTTGCAGTTGACTTAGCTTTGCATCCAATTGGTCGAGGATGTGGCACGAGAAGCGTTTGATTTCTTTCTACACGTAATATAAAGAAAGCGGTGAGTTGGCACACTCGGACTGTGTTTCATGCGATGCTTTTCTTGTGTCAGTGAAATTCTGTGACTAAGTCTAACGAGTCTAAAATATTTAGGAGGGTTATAGTAATAATGGCTTATTTTTCTGCTTTTCTTTACATAAAACATACAGGGAAAGATGGCACAGATCCAGCTGAGAGGGACTGGGACGCTGAAACGACACGTATCAAAGAGAAAGAATGGTTTGCACGGCATCCTCAGTACAAGGACATTCAACATGTCTGTGGAATTGATCGACTCATGGACACTATGATCTCTTTACTGGCTGAGAAGATGATCACAGAGATTCCTATTTTAGTAACACAAATGAAGAAGCGAAAAAAAGAGGTAAAAAATTCGCTTGTAAGAACTGGTTATTTGATCACTGATTGGCCGGCACTTTGGAAAGCCGCTGAAAAGTGGAGCGAAAGGTTCAGCACTCTAGCATTGACCAGGCTAATACTCAACGAGCAGAATTTTAAATTCGATATCGAAAGCAATCCAAAATGTCCCTACTTTTTTTAGTATGTAAGTACTATAGTTCTATAATTTTATGTAGCTTCATATACTATATCATTTTAAACACTTTTATATAGTTGCAAGTTTAAGATCTTATTCGCAATTTAACCTAGTTTTTATAAGTTTAATAGTTCTATAATTTTATGCAGTTCCATAATACTACATCATTTTAAACACTTTTATATAGCTTCTAGGTTTATTCATTTATTTTCTCTTTCGTGACTGACCTGTAAACTAGCTTTATATAGCTAAGCGTCAGCCACGTTAATTAAGTATGCAGGTATGTATGTAAGCACATTTAACAAATGGTAAACACCACAGCGTACACTATTGAGTTATGGATGCACGCGGGAGGTTGCTAAGCACGAAAGAAGCGTAAGAATCGCTCGAGGCGATAGCCGAGAGCGACTCTAGCTTCTTGAGTGCTTAGCAAACCTCCCAAGTGCATCCATAACTCAATAGCGTACGGTGTGGTGTTTACCATTTGTTTTATAACATAACATTGACACATTGTAGCTAAAGAGTTCCCTTTTATTTAACAAATCTTACGTGACCATAAAAAACAAGCGCGCGCGGAAAAATAGTCTTTGCATTTGCTCACGTCAGCAGCGTACACCCATGGGCAAATGGGGGACGCTAAATTGACCATTCAGAGCGCGCGCTTTACTTTGGTTATGTTATAATATGAATTATAATGAGCACATCATGTAACCAACACGAAATATATCAGCATCATCGTGTCGTGTCTTAATAGACCACTTTCATAAATGGCTGCCGGATTAATATTCTTTGGATTAAATTTAAATTAGACCTACTGGCCTCGTTCTCCAGTACAAAATTCAAAAGAATACATTGTCTCAAGCGAGGGCAGTAGGGCTAATTTAAATTTAAACAAAAGAATATTTATACGGCAGCCATTTATGAAAGTGGTCTATACCAAAACTTTTTGATTCAAATAGGTGGATGATATACTTGTAGAATTAGAGGACAGCGAGATACCAGAGTCTAGCGAGCGTAAGGGTGCAGTGGCCATGAAACTGAAAGAAAATCTCATCAGAGAGTTGAATAAACTTCTTTTTAACAACACTTCTGACATGGCTGGAGGTGAACGCGTCAGGCAGCTGTTTAATTCGTTTCACCAAGAGGTTTTCAAGGTGAGTGTTTTTGATCTCTTGCTTCGACTTAAAGTCATAAGCGTCTGTTTATGAATAAATTGTCATTATTGTGAAAACTGGCGTCAAGGGTAATGTAATTGACACCACGTAACAGAAATTTAGCTCATTCTAGTTAATCTTATATTTTCCTGCACCTGTTTGAATTTTGCATCAGTCCCAGTCCGTTGATTGTAACATAATGAGTGGGGATGTAGTGACCCACCACCGAGCTTGACGTTCACGCTTGCCGGGTACTTCATGTGATATAGAGCACTTGGAACAATCCCAGCTATCAATATTTTTTCCCCAGTCTTCCAAATTATACTTGTAGGTTTACCGTGAACTACTTGAGTCAAACATCTTTTGTAACCCCCCAAAAAGAGAATAAACTCATCGTGGGCCTCGAATTCGCGTTTGCGAGCTGTCTTGATGAAAAACGTTGCCTTTGGAGATCAAAATATCTTTGAATTATAAAAAACAAAAGGATTTCATTGTCTAAAACCCTTTCAAAACGAGCCATCGAGCCACGCTAAACTGAAGCAGTGGCTTTCCAAGAGATATTAACACATTTCTGATAAAATTTGTCGCAGGTGGATCCTCTGGAGATGCGTAATAATGACGAAATACGAAGACAACAGCGAAAATTGGAGGGCGTGGCTGCCCCACTTGGAGACAGCAGTGAAAACAGTCAGTTACTGCAGAGGCTGCTGTATGAGAAGTATACAGGTATTTGACAACTAAAAACTCTACACAGAGTTTCTTTGAGAAAACAAGTGTTATTGGCAAAACCAATAAGGGTAGGAGGCAGTGTACCACTTTCATTACTAACATTAATTTCATTACTATAATTACTAATAATCATTACTAATAATTTCATTATTTCATTATAGTAATTTTATTACTAACATTAACACAATCTCAAATAAGTTATTTTCGTCTCTTCTGTTTTCGATTTTGAATGGAGAGCTTAAAGTAATCTGAGATTTCCCGCCTGGTTTTGCTTTACTTTGCTCTGTGATTGGTCTGGAAAACTCGCCCCACTCTCTTAACCAATTAGATTCAAAGCAGAAATCAATCGTGGCAACTTGGTCACCCGTGTTATTCCGAGCATCAGTCAGATTTTTTTCCTTTTTGCAAGTGTCCCTTGAATAAAGGTGACAGGCTTAAAGCTTATACAGTTAAACACCCTCGCGATTCAAATCGTTTCGCCCGGAAAGAGGTGCCACAAAGGAAAGGCTTCAGTATAGTCAGGTATTTTTGATCAGTCATGACTATTTTTAAGTGTAGTGATCCAGTTAGTCACCTTTCTGAAGCCGTGACTATCTGCTTTTTTTTTTTCTCATATAAAGGATTTAACGCCAGTGGTAAACCTGTCCTGTTTCTGAGTCCAGTTGATCAGTTACTACCCCTATCAGAGAAACTTGTCGGAAATGTCGAGACAACTCTACGAGATATTGTCCAAAAGGCCATCGAACAAGCCTTGTCGAAGTTCCCAACTCTCAAACAAGCAGTTGAAGCGAAAGTTGTCAGCTTAATTTTTGACAAGAAACGCGACCAGACCACGGAATTCATCCGACAGTTCCTGGAAATGCAGAAAAAGAGCACGGATATTGTTTTCGCCCCAGTCCCCACACCACGAGAGATTAATGTCTGGGTAGGGTTTCCTCTGGCAGATCACAGGAAGCCTCATCCATGCATGACATCGAAGACGACAAGTCACATGAAGTATCTTGCGAGAAATCTCTATCCCGAGAAGCTTCTTCAAGAGATTGAAGGTTCTGGGTCAAACCAATTCATGTATAAGGTGAGAACTGAGAACTTTAGGGGTAACTTGTATGATGGATACCCTCTTGGGATTACTTGCAGTTGCTTAAAATGCTATAAGGCGGAGAAAGTAATTTGTCAATTTTAAATCATTTTTTCACGACTGGTTACATTAAGAAAATTGACTACTTCGAATTTCCCATTGGGACCTTTAAGGCCAGTCCGCTAATACATAGTTCGAATGAACACAAATTGGATCATAGTCGAAACTGGCGGTTAACGTGTTTTAACGCTTGCAGGGAAGTTTTTCACGCCCAAAAGTTTGAGCTATCAGTCGTAACGAAAAATTCTGAATTAATACTAGAGGGGCAATGTTCTTGCCATGGATCGCACAGTAGACGAAAATAAGAGAAGAGAGAAAGCTAAAGTCAAGTTTCTGCCCACTCATCAGGACACCCTGGGAATAAATTTGAAACGTCACGGAAATTTTGAAATATTTTCGAAGTTCACCTGGTGGGTGAGATTTGTCTTTGTTCCTTCCAATTTGTTTGGCTTGAAGTAAGAGGGCATCAGTGGGGTTAACCGTCAGCCATAAAACGACAGAAAATTTAACAAATAGGCATAAAGTTAACACATTTTAACTGTTTGTCGTTGAAAAAAATTTAACTCAAAAGAAAGGTTTCTTTTAATCACAACGGGGAAAAATTAACCGTTAGCCGTTAAATGGCCAAATTTTAACCGTCAACAGTAACTGCTATCACCCTACTGAGAACCTCGAGTGACGAATGTTTTCGAAAGCTCAGCGAAACACTTCAGGGCTTTCTGCAAGGTGTTGGTGATACAATGAGGGTATATGTATGATGCACGATCCTCGCAGTAGAGAGCGCTAGTTATGCAATAGCGAAAATCAGACCTGAAAAAAATCAGGCCTGTACGGGATTCGAACCACTGACCTCTGCGATACTAGTGCAGCGCTCTACCAATTGAGCTAACAAGCCAACTGGGAGCAGGCCGTTAAGTTGATTCGTAATAAACCATTATATCTGATTTATCTGTATTCAAAGTTTACGTGGTGTGACTCTGCTTATGACCTCAGGGACTCTGAAAATGTTCCATTACCGCGCACTAATTATTACAGAAAAAGCTTTAGCTACAATGGCGCCACATTATGGAACAGTCTACCACGCGATATAAGGAACACAGTCTCTGGGGGTATTTAAACGTAAGATCAATGACATTCTTTAAGTCTAACGCACGGCATTCACGGAAAACAGCTTTACTGTTATAGTATGTAGTTTGAATTTTAAATATCTTTGCGTATGTGATATGTATTTTTATGGGCCGATGAACTGATCGTGTTTAAATAAAGATAAATGTCACTTTCTAGCTGCTAGGAGTGTTTTAAATTTTCACGAAATACCACTTACATAAACTCAAAAAATTGTTCGGAAAGCAAGGCGCTCTGAAGTAAGCTTTATCGTTCTTTTCTTAGGAACAGGAGGAAATAAAGAATGTAAAAAGGAACGTGGTGCGATGCTTCAACGTGCTTAAAATGAACGTGTGTGACACGGTCCCCCGCTGCATTCTGCATTTCTTCGTCTCACAATTAGTGGATGACCTGGACCGTGCTTTGGAGAAGGAGAACTTGGTCGAGTTTTTGGAGGAAAGGAAGGATATCCGGGACAAACGCATCTTGTGTAGGAACCAGTCCCGCGCTTTGGAGAAAGCGCTGCCAAATACACAAAACGTCCTGGATAAACTACTGCGCATGAAACAGGGGTCGCACCGAAAGGACCGCTAAATGTAGCCGCATGGAATGCTTTGATCTTTGATAACGTAGCCTTTCAAGTAATAATTATGTAGCTAGGGGTTTTTTTGCCTAGAATTCGAAATATATGTTGTAGCCGGTTGCAATTGATAGACTTTAAAAGTTCAATTAGTTATAGACATTTTTCATTTTTAATTCTTTAAGTGAGTACCAGTGAGCAGGACACAGCAACATATCTTGGATTAGGTCTTCAAATAATTTTTTTCAAATAAATTTTCTGGGCTTTTTGATTTTTTTTTTTAATTCAGTAGCGTTTGGAATCAAATCTCTTTGCTCTTATAATCATCTTATTTCATGCTCTGGGTCTTTGGAAAGTTCAACGAATCTTTCGTAATTCTCCTCCACTACAATATTGGACGTTTGGCAGATAATGATAACAATAGCAATGGTTTTATCAACAAATTGACGAGGTGGCTCTGTTCCAGTTAAATGACATTATTTGCAATTAAAAATAATTAACAATTATTCTTTTAAATCGAGGTGAATAGTGGCTAAATATTTACCGAAAGCCACTATTCACCGAGATTGAAAAGAATAATTGTTTTAGTATATACACACGAAGTGATCTCGAAAAAATGAAAAGGAAGCCATTTAAAGGCAATTTCTGCTTCTGAAACTTTAGCGAAACGCGAGTTTACGCCCGCTATTTTGTTTTTCACATTATCCACTCGGAGGTGTACACTGTTGATTGGCCCGAGATAGCGAACCAATCAGATTGCTTGAAACGCCAAGATCGCTGAGTGTGTATATACTAAATTTCAATATTCACTATAAAATGAAAATGTATTGCATTCACTTAGAAATGGAAACAATAAAGGCAAGTTGTGAATTCTGTAGTAAACCATAGTCTCTGTGTGGACTCCTATCTCTAATAACTCAGAGAGAGAGTAGATCTTTCTACACTTTGGACTCGGATAGAATAATGCCAATTAACGATGGCTTCTTTCCATGAAACTTAGAGAACTTTTGCCAGCGTTCTTTGTGTCTACGATGAATACGCTGGAATTGGCAAACCCTCTACCAGGTCCCTCAAGGGGCAAGTTGTTCTCGCGACCTCGATCTTTGTTGATGAAAAGTCTCGAAAAGTTTCTCAATTTTTTAAGAAGTGTTTGTTTGCAAACCTTTCGCTCCATGATGCATCCAGGACATGCAACAACGACCAAAGATATTCTGGTGGTACATGAAGAACATTTTGTGAATGACATTCTCAGCTTCCATCACTCTTGTATCAGCGTTTTCTTGATGTGAAACCCCGCCTATTTTCTTCTTATTAGCCCAATTTTAAATTGAGAAAAGTGAAAGTTTTACCCCGAGGGTTTTGCTCAAAAATGAACATTTCAAATACAAATTTCACAACATGTATAAAGTTAATATTGTTGGGGCTACCAGATAATCGCGTGCTACCAAAAGCTATTTTAAATTTAAAATAAAAAAGGCGAAATGACAAAAAATATCTCTGTAATAACAAAAGTGTTAAATTGACCGTTCAGAAGCAAAAAACAAAAGAACTGTCTTTCATTTTACGAGAAGTTGGCGATAGATTCACCATGCTGGAATTGTTGTTTATTTGACTTCACAGCCAGTAATCGTGTAACGTTGTGTTGAACATTCTGAAGTTTGATTAATTTAAAAACAAAGGGCCTGTTTTTCACGCGAGGTCAGACCCAAACCGCAGTTTTACGCAAGCAGTGGGCCTTTTCTTTATAACAGGGTTGATTTGGTTAAATAAATATCTTTCCACTGTTAGCTTTCGGCCCTCTCGAGGGCCACTGACCATAAATATCGAGAATCCGCCGACAGTTGCAAAATTTCGTAATTCGTTTTATTTTTTCTACAGGACCCTTTTAATGAACCTTTTTCGAAAATGATATCAAAAAATTCTATCGCGCTTTTTGTTCTCCGGAAAATCGAAAAGTTCGAAATACGCCTAAACGATCGTTGTCCCCCCGTAAAGCAATGAAAAATTATGCAACTTCGGCAACTTTGTACGCTGCAACGCGATGCAATCCCGCCTTTAAAATTTGTATGCTAGCAGATGGTCCGTATATCTCTTGAAAAATGTTAATTTCTTGTTATTTTGTTACGTTGAAGTCTGAACAGTGACCCGTTAAAAAAAAGTACTTCGCGTCTATTTCGCAGAGGTAAAATAAAGGTCAACTTCAGTGGCCTATGAACAGGTCTGCCATAGATACTTACAAATCGTAATGTACATCAACTTAAAGCTTTATCCTTGTATTTTAATTCCTCCAATTCTCTATCCTAGCTTCCCATAAGCGGCGCGTCCAGGTTTACAAGAGTTTGGGCTATTTTGCCAAAAATGCGATGCGAACCGCTAAACATCTGTCACGACCCATTGAAAGGCCTTTAAAAGTTCTTGTATGATATATTTACAGACCAAAGTATACATCATCTTAAAGCTTTATCCTTGTAGTCTAAGTCCTCTAAGTTTCTTTCTTGGCCCGCCATATACGGCGCGTCCAGCTTTAAAAGAGTTTGGACTAAAAAATGACAACAAATGTAACGCGATCCGTTGAACGACTGTCACGCAAGAGGTCAAGGCCAATCTTTTAACTTGGCCAGGGATGTACCAAATACATAACCTCTTGCGTGACAGCCGTTCAACGGATCGCATTACATTTTTTGTTCCCCAAACTCTTTTCTATAACATCAAGAAATGGTTCAGATTTTGCTAAGTGTGACCTATTGTATATCCCTGTGGGGATCTTCCAGCTTGCTGGCTGACCTCGAGGACTCGCACATTCGTGCTGCCAGACTGATTCACAACAATAGTATGTCTACCCCAAAATATGAAGTACTCAGCATGGAAAAATGGTCATCTCATCATTTTATGTATAAGAGAAGACTTGCCTGTATTGCCTACCAGGCTTTCAACAACTTAGCTCCTAATGACCTTTATAATTTATTTACAAAGCACAGAACTCCATATAATTTAAGAGATAATTCAAGATTGGAACTTGTGAGCTCTAAATCGAAAGCCTTACATGGTTCCTTCACTCATCGTTCTAGTATTGTTTGGAATTGCTTACCTAGCCAGTTAAAGTCCAAGCCTAGTTACTCTTCATTCAAGGCTAACATTAAGAAATTCTCAAAGTGTATTGCCCAAATTACTTTTGGCACAACCTCTACTGCAACCAATAATAATATTGATGAATTTATATATTATTCACGTTCAGTTTATTATTTGTCATTTTGATTGGTCTTCCTTTTACCTTTCTTTTGCATTGTCTAAATTACATAATTTCATTACTATTTATTTATTTATTTATACAGTCATTTCATGCTTATCTATATATTTATGTATTACTAGTATTTACAGTCATTAATATTAGGATGTATTTTTGGATGTAAATATATTATAGTGTAAAGTAGATAGCAGGTCCACATCAGCAATAGCTGCCATCTACTCAACCTGCTTTACCAAAGAAAGGATGTATGTATGTGTATGTATGTAAAGACTGAACAAAATCTAAACTTAGGTACAAATATACAGTTACAAATGGTTCGTTCCTTGCATTCTTCTTAAAACTTCTGAGATGTTCACTGTTTCTAGTATTTAAACAAAGAGATTTCCAAATATTGATTGCAGAAAGATAAGAGGAACGCTTCGCGGAAGGGGTTCTACAGGAAGGTGGTGATAACTGATATTTTGTCTCTTGTGCAATAACTATGTGAGTCTGACCTCTTACAGGTCTTATTTGCCAGGTAAGCAGGTGCAGAGCCATTATAATCTTAAACAAGAGTGCAAGAATTAATTTAAGGTAGAGCTCAATCAAAAGTTTAAGTTCATCATAGGATGAGGAGTGAATTACATCCTTCGTAGTTCAAATAGTTTCATTTTCGAACTCTTTCCTCTCTCCAGGCCCCGAATTCACTACTCTTACTTTGGTCGACCTTCCCAGCGCTCATTTCGCAAATGACGATCCACGCATGAGCCAAGTGACTCAAGATTTAATACTGGAATACATCGAGAAGAACACTAACAGTATCATCGTGATAGTGTCTGAAGTAGGAGACCCCACAGGTGACAGTGCAATAAATCTTGTGATGCAAAAGGCCCCTGATTTTAGGAGCCGTACAATCTGTGCACTTACCAAGCCTGACAAGCTGAGGGAATCGGACGACTTGGGGAAAAGAGTGGCGATGAATGGGTCTAGCTTCACACTGGATAATAACCGATTTATTGTACTGCGAGGTAATATATGTTTGTTACACTTTGATATGTTTTGGTAAAATTGCATATACCAGTAATTATTGACTTCTAATGTGTTGTTCAGAGCCGATTCTTCTACTGCGGGTCGCTCAACCAAAACCAAAGTAATCACATCGCTTAACGAGAGAAAGAGACAATGTCAGGGGGTGAGTAATGGAGAACTCAGAGCAAACAAGTGTGAAATCTCGGAAACTACGAGAGACCAGGTCACTGTTAGTATATTTTTGCATCTAATTAATCGAGGGTGTAGCACGAGATTTATTTTTTAAACAATTCAAGGGCGGAATAAGATAAAGCAAAGAAATTAACTTATTTCTATCCACGCCTAAAGAGAGGGTTTGGATGGGGGGGGGGGGGGTACAAATGTCAGTTGTCAATTAAAATTTCGGCCATTTGTCAGTTCTCGGTTGGATTTTAGGCCATTTGTCAGTTGTCAGTTAAATGACTGTTAATAATTAACTTGGCGAGTTAATTATTACTTTCCGACCCTATTTCTGGCCAAAAAGGCACATATAGCATAAATTCAAACATTAAGTCGAAAATTGATGAAGTAAGAGCTCCTTTTTCTCAATTCTGGAATAAAGTAATTCCAAGATATCCCAAGTGACTTTCAGTCTTTGTTTTATGGGTGTTTAAGTTAAATTATCACTCTTCTGCACACAAACTTCTGTACGCCCGTGCGCAAAAATTGAAACATTTCTTTTCAACCTCTTAGCCGGTCAAAATGTTAAAAAGAACACCTTCAGACGGAAAACAAACTTGTGAAGAGTCCTCAAGCCCAATATTATGTTTTTATGTTTTGTTTTATAATGCGTCGATTGCGATTGACTCCGATGAAATGATCCGGCGAAAAGGAATGTTCCTTTGTCTACTTTCCAATTAGGTTATTAGAGATATCTACAGTAAGCTTATCTTAGAAATCCAAGCGAAAATGGGCGCGAATTGGTCGTCTTCTGAGTCTTTGTCATATTCGTCTGCATATGTTTGCACCTCAGCAACTTCCACTTCAACGATACAGTCGGCTCCTTTGTCGCTGCTGAGCCCTACTGGCTGAAAGTCGTTCCCTAACCCGGCTAACAAGTCCACTTTGGTGGAATCTTGTTGCTTCGTGTAGACGGCCGGTGGCAAAGCCCCTTCCTTGTCCTTCTTAATTTCCACCCGAACTGTCCTTTGCCTCGAGGGACGTTACTTCTCCGCAAATTCTTTCATAACACTTTCAGTCTCGGGGTTGATTTCTTCTGAAGGCAGAGGTCGCATAAAATTGACATTTGCAAACTCCGTGCTGGTCTGAGGGACAGGATAGTGGGATTTTTCATGAGTAAAATACTTGGCTACCCATTTTGTTACTCTCTTCAGCGACTCCTTGGTAATTATCCCAAAGTCTTTCGAACAAAGCGGTGAAAGTCTCATGCTTAAAATGGGAAACTGCGTGGAGATTCTCCACAGCTGTTGTGAGTAATGTGCACAATTCAATGTCTTGGAGATTATCGTTGCTAATTGAAATGTTATGCAGGCGGCGCATTCCTTCGAGAAGTTTTAGTGAGACTCGAGTTTTATTAGACAAAGTTTATTTAAGGTCATTGGTTGCTGTGGTTTCCTTTATGCTATTATCCGTTGTTTCACCTCAGAAATGGTCTTTGCGATGTTGACATTTACATACGATACTTCGTCTGCGGTATCTTGAAGAGACATTTGTGCTTTCTCTATGCTTTGGGTTCTGAGACCAAAACTGTTCCAGAGACTTTCAAGGACTGTAAGAACGACACAGTACCAGTAAGTCCCGATACTAGTTTAAAGAAACCTGTAGCAACATTCGATACGAATAAAGTCTTCTCCGTAGAACAGATGCCACGAACTTGCGTATAAGAACACGTTTCATCCGTTCCATCACTTGCTGCTTTCTGACTAGAGCCCATCAAGGTTTTAACGCTTTTCTCAGAAGGACAGAGTCTCCTGAGTCAATGAACGCTATCCTAGCCTTTCTTCAAATTCAAAGTCTTTTGATTTCTTTACAAGCTTAAGACCCCGAGTTGTTCTTTAGAAGTACTGAGTTCAACTTCTAAGCTTGAGAAAACTCGAGACATGTGGGTTGAAAGTTCAACATCAAAATATCCTAGGCCATATTTATTGGACACTGAATTCTGTTAGACCAGGGAACGAAATAAGGTGCTTTTTCAGCAATAGTACGGTGTTTACATCATTGATGGGAATGCGGCTTCTGTGACGCTCAAATGGCGTTTCCGAATCAATTCGATAAAAGCTTACAATAGCTTTTAATATACCAGCACTGATGGCCATCGCGAAAGATGACGATCGAATTGGGTATCAAAGATCATAGACCCGATATGTGACATCATGACCATGATGTGGATGGTCCATGCGGTGATTATTAACGAAATATGACACTCTGGCGTACTCCTACTATATGTAATAAAAAACCTACTTTTATTGGAAAAAATATATCATCTGTCGTTATTTTATATCCAGTTTTTAGGATATTTAGGGCGATCCGGTCTTTTGTAAGCTATCAGTAAAAGCCCACGACAAATGTCAGTTGTCAGTTAGATTTTCAGCGATTTGTCAGTTGTCAGTTAAAATTCTGGCCATTTGTCAGTTGTCAGTTAACCTCATCCAGACTCTCTAAAGAAAGTGTGGAAAGGGAATTCGTTTCAGGTGATGCTTTTCCTGTATCAGTGAAGTTCTAGGACTTAGGTGTAATACGATTCGAAAATGACGTAGGTGGATTATGCCAACCATAATAACTTGGATATATCAACAAAGTTGAAGTGGTAAATTGGCCACCGTAACGATTACAAAATCTGACGTTTCCAGCGTTAGCCCTTCGTCGGAGCGAATAGAGGAATTGTGGGTTGTGTGTGCTTTTAAAGGCAGAGAATGGAGCTACGAACATGGCAACGAGAAAAACAAGAATAAATTAGTGGAATGAAAAGCGTTCGTTGATCCCCGTGGGATTTAGACTGCCATCATCTTCATCTTTCAAACCGGCAGTCTAAATCCCACAGGGATCAACGAACGCTTTTCATTCCACTAATTTATTCTTGTTTTTCTCGTTGCCATGTTCCCACCAATAACGTAGCTCCATTCTCTGCCTTTAAAAGCACACACAACCCACAATTCCTCTATTCGCTCCGACGAAGGGCTAACGCTCGAAACGTCAGCTATTGTAATCCGGTTACGGTGGCCAATTTACCACTTCAACTTTGTTGATATATCCAAGTTATTTCGTTACTCCCACCGACGCAGCCCCAAACAGTTTTTTTCGAAACTATCAGCCTTTATGCCAAACATAGCCTACTTTTCTGATGAATATAACATACAGGGAAAGATGACACAGATCCAGCTGAGAGGTACTGGGACGCTGAAACGACACAAGTCAAAGAGAAGGAATGGTTTGCACGGCATCCTCAGTACAAGGACATTCAACATGTCTGGAATTGATCGACTCATGGACACTATGATCTCTTTACTGGCGGAGAAGATGATCAAAGAGATTCCTGATCTGGTAACACAAATGAAGACGCTAAAACAAGAGGTAAGGATGTGTCCTGCAAGAAATGAAATGTTTCGATGATTTCAGTGGATCATGCCTAAAATCTCGTGCTGCCCTCTCGCTGGCTCTCTCTGAAATGATATTTTGTTTAATTAACTGTGTTGTTCATCGGTTTTAAGATACTTGATCAGCAGAAAAGCGCCGGTTTTCCCTTTTATTGGTTGTCATGTTTAAACTCGTACGCCTTCATGGACAGTCTTGTCCATATAGTCTTCTGGAAGCACAAAAATTGGTTTTTTTGCATGTCAGTCTGCTTACTTGACAGACTTAAACATAATAATAACAATCTTTTAGGAAGCTCCATCACAATAGTGGTTTACATAGAGGTCCTAAAAAACTGGGGTTCTTTTGAACAATTGCGAAGGCCAATTGAATTACATAGCATGTAACAAGATTTAAACAGTATGGTGGCTTCAAAGTGGAGTTTTAATCAAAGAGAACTTAGATATTGCACAATGTGAACTGAATATTTCTAATACATCCGGGGTATCGTGAGCTGTGTCACGCTGTTGATATTGTCACATAGCAAGTCATGATTTATAACATGAAATACCGTTTTCATTCTGAAGTAGGTAACATGAACTATGACGCCATTTGAGTAGCCTCATCTTTTATATTAGAATTTACCGACAATTACTTTTCCATCCAAACAGGTGGATAAAATACTTAAAGAACTAGAGGACAGTGAAGTACCAGACACGAGTGACAGAAAGGGCGAAGTCACCATGAAACTGAAACAAAATGTAATAACAAAATTTGAATCGTTTCTATTCAACAACAGTGTTCTGATGAAATTACCGGTGGCGAAAGCGCGAGGAAGTTGTTCGATTCATTTCATGAAGATGTTTTCAAGGTAAGACAAGATATACCCAAAAAATAAATACCGAGACTGTTCAGAAATAGATCACAGATGACGGGCGCAGCCTAAAAGTGTGACTGATTTTGTTATTACATTCTTGTGTCTTCTGTGATTGATTGATATACAGACCCGAGCCAGCTTGAAGTGGGTGAAAGTTGTCCCATGACTATTGTAATGAATGATTCGTGAATATCTTTTTCACAAATAGTATTTATAAAATGTTTTACATGATTGGCGTTTTGATCTTTAGATAAGATAACAGGTAACAAACTTATACCAAATTGTAATTCAGACGAAAAATAAGGTGTGGGAGTTAAAAGATATCTTTTCCTTTTTCCCCCAAATGAACCAGCGTCCAGAAAACAGTTGAGATTGAACTGAGACATGTATTTGTTTTCCAGGTGGATCCTCTGGCGATGCGAAGTGACGATGAGATTCGTAAGAAGCAGATGAAATTGGAGGGTGTAGCAGCTCCTCTTGGAGATAGCAGTGAAAACAGTCAGTTGCTTCAGAGGCTTCTGTACGAAGAATATTCTGGTAAAACATTTTTGTGTAATCTTTCACGACTTCACGACAAACTAAGAGAAAAAACTTGTTTTGTTTTGTTTGTTTGTATTTTTTTCTTCCTGAAAACAGTCTTTGTTATAAATAGCATTTGATTTATTTTGATGCTTCCCTGAAGTCAATCTTATTAAGAATTAACTGTCCTATTCAAATTCCGAAAATTTCCTGACCGCTTTTTTGGTAGTTTGTAAAGCAGTTGGGAAAACGGTCGTGGGTGAGACAGTTCCGAGTCCAGTCGATCAGTTACTACCAATATCAGAAAAGCTTGTGCAGGATGTCGAACAATCCTTACAATACATCATCCAAAAGGCCATCGATCATAGTTTGGCCAAGTTCCCCCAAGCTCAAACAAGCAGTCGAATCGAAGGTTGTGAGCGACATTTTCGACAAGAAGCGCGATGAAACTACGAAGTTCATTTGACAGTTCCTGCAGATGCAGAAAAGAAACGTCCATGTAGTTTTTTCCGCAGTTCCTACTCCCGCAGAGATACACCATTGGGAATCCGCCAAATTGAAAAATAATACTACTCATCCATGTATAACGTCAAGGACCATGGAGGGAATGAAGGTTCTCGCGGTAAAACTGTACCCTGATAAGTTGATACAGGCGATTGAGGGCCCTAGTATGCAATCGCACACGCCTAAGGTTTGCATGTGACATTTGCAGATATTTTCGCTTACGGATTTAGTCATAGGAAAAACGTCTGCGGCCAGTCATGGAGGTGAATACAACTGTATCTGAAGTGCATGTAAAATTGTCTGACATATCTTAAAAAGGGATCTTATAAAGCGATCCACATAATAACTTCACACTAACAATGTCAAGAGGGACAGTCGGCTGTATTGCCTGATGTGGACTAGCAGTATGCAGTCAACACATCGCGATCGATATCAAATGTAACTGCATCGTGGGACAAATGACTACTTAGTATACACGTGTATCCACCTCGATGAGAAACCGCAACCTTGGGTCAGTTATTGTTGTCTAAACACGACATCGTGTTCATAGTGCGAAGAGTGAAATGATGGGTCAAATATGAGAGGATAGATGGTTGAATAATTTAGTTTTGTCTCTAACCTCAACATAGAAGCCAACGATGGTATGAGAGCGACATACATAGTAATCTGGAACCCCCCATGCAACCATGCAATTACCTAAGTTAGTCATATTTTTTGAGGGTGGAGACAGTTAGGAAAATATTGTCACCTGTCAGGTCAACTACTAAGGGTTCAGTCATTTTTTATCATCTGAGGGGGAAGGGAGGGCGGGAGGGATTTTTAGGGGATCATATGGTTTTCAGGGGAAACAGAAAGGGGGGCGGGGCGGGGGGATCAGTCGTCGCCAATAGAGTATAAAGGGAGGACTATAGAAAATTGACTACTTACTAACTGCTAATGAGGCGGGTATCATAGAAATTGGGTTCCTTACAATATCACCCTTAAATCAAATGTAAAGGTTATGAGAATCATGGAAATGATCACCAATCTACTGTAAGAAACTCCTGATGGTCAAACAAATTCTCCTTGTGGTTATCATAGGAAATGTACAGAGATCAGTGTGGAGAATATAGATATTAATGCAGAGGTGTAAAGGATAAGAACAGGAGGAGGAGTAGGCTGAAATTTCACTTTCATAAGCCGAGGCAAGAACAATGGAAATTCACTGAACAATCCCAGTTTAAGCAGGCCGCACGCGAATAACAAAGTAGTCAGGGCAAAAAATTTATTTCAAAGTTATTTTTCAGATCCAGAAACCGGAGACATTGAAAAAATATACTTTTAGCTTACATTTAACTTTTCTAAAATCTTGACGAAATATCTGATCACAGGAGCTCCTACTTATTAAGAAAATGATATAAAAAAGCTTGGGAAACCTCTATTTCTCAAAGTGAGTAGACTACCAGTGGTCCCTCATTTTCAGTAAAGTCCGTCGTGCGAGTAAAAAAAAAAACTCAGCGAAAAAAAATTAATTCTAGCACGCAGGGGGAGATGTAAAGCTTTTTTTCACTCGCGCAACAGACTTCGCCCAAAGTGGGGGCTGCTCGCAGTCTAAACGTAAGAAACCAATATCTTTATCTGTGATCAATGGCCAAGATTCGTCTTTTTACAGTTCGAAAACTTCGGTTTTGGTTTTATGACACTCTTACCATTACTTTTGCAATTATTATTATTAATATTATTATTATTATTATTACTATTATCGTTACTCATATTTCAACTATTTAAGTAGAGGTTCAAGAAATAAACCTATGTTTTCAAAGTGTGGGTAACATTTTGACAAAATTGAAAAACTGATTGATAGTTCAAGATTCATAGTAAAAGTCAAAATCATCTCTACGAAGTGTGTTTATAACTTAGAAATCCGGTTTCCATCACTGTATTGTTTAGACATCATTAATAATTGCCGTAAAATGAATTCCAAGAGCAAAAATACAACCAAATTTATGGTTGTAAGACCTTATATCAGATGAAAAGACATAGGTCACAACAACCACATTCTCAGTAGCACCCACTCCCCAACAGGAGCAGCGTTTGTCTCGTGCAGTGATGACTTCAGAACGAGGTTTTGGTACTGTGAGAGAATTAAGAGAATTCCTCCACCGATTGCATTGAAAGAAATGGTTTAGAATTCGTATCCCTTACAACGATCTTCAATGAAAACGTCAAGCTACACTTGATACCTCAATTTCTCCTAAAATCTTCCAGAGATTCGCCCTTCTGGGTTCTTTACTTTTCATCATGATCATTAATTGGATAAACTATTTCGGCTCTGTTTAATCTGTGAGGCTTAAAATCAAATCTATTGCCTTTTTTCGTTGTTATTTGTTTCATTTATGATCACTATCGGAGCAATTTTCATTGGAGTATCGAAAGTAAATCCGGAATTGCTTTGTTTTGCTTTACTTCCGCTCTCTGATTGGCTCAGAAAACTCGCACCAATCTCTTAACCAATTAGATACAAAAGTAAAACACATTCATGATTTGGTCGCCCGCGTTTTCCGGCAGTCTAAGTAGTTTGGTCGGTTTTGCTCTGAAGTCTCTTAAAGGTATTTTCTTGTGACTACTTCGGTTTTGGTTTTACGACACTCCATCGCTTTTAAGATTGTTATCATTATTATCATAACTATTATTACAACTTGTTAAGTTGAGGTTCAATATATGAACTTATGCCTTCAAAGTGTGGCTAACATTTTTGCAAATTCGAGAAACTTGATTCCTAATTCAGGTCGCACGATTGGAAGCCAAAATAATTACCTCGACGGAGTGTTTTTAACCTAGAAATCCGGTTTCCATCACAGCCATCGTCTAGATGTAGTATAATAAACTCCAAGAACAAAAAAAAGTAATAACGTTTTGGTTGTAAGACCCCATAGCAGAAGAAAGACATAGACAACAACAACATCAGCTTGGGACTCTCTTCCAGCGAGTCTCAAAGCTGAGAAATAAATTTTAAGGATAATGATAATGTGATAGAGCAATGTTCAGTTGAGTGTCGAAAGTAATCCTAGCTGGCTCTAGATCTGCTTTTGCCTTACTTCGCTTTGTGATTGGTCGATAAAACTCTCGCCAATCTCTCAACCAATCAGGCGCTAAACTAAAAACAATTACGACTTGGTCGCCCGCTTTTTCCCGCGTTTTGGAATGATTAGTCGGTTTTTAATTTGAGTTCTCTCAAAGGTATTTTCCTTTCTTCTGATTGGCCGTTGTGATTCCTTTTTTTCAGTTTTACAACACTCAATTCAAAAGCACTCTATCGCCAAAACCATTATTATTGTTATTATTATATTACAGTTTAGGTTCCAGAAATTAACAGGGTCCAGTTGTTTGAAGGCCGATTAGCACTAACCCAGCGTTAAATTTTAATGCAGGTTTCCCTATTTCATCATTCAAGAACCTTTCGGTGATAATTTTCCGTATTCTTTTTAGAGCATCCGATCATCAAATTGTAGACAAAAACAGTTGAACTGAACTTTCTTTTAAAGCTTTCAGATCGGAAATCAAATATGATTACGCTAACCCAGGGTTATCTTAAACCAGCTTTGAACATTCCGGCCCAGATAACTTCGCCTGCGTCCTTCGCCCGTCCACTCCTTGAAGTGATTTACATATGAACTCTTCATAAAAAAGTATCAACACATTATGTATCTAATGGCAGTTCAGAATACACACCTATCAATCTAAGAGTGACTTCTTTTTTTTTTTTTTCTTACGTACTACCGAGCTGGTTCTCCTTATCAATTTAAAGAGAAAATTATGGCAGCTGGAGGGTAAAATTTAAAATCATATCCTAAAAAAATAAAAAGGTTAATGATTTTTTGTAATCTCAAATTTAAAGAACAGTGCCATAATTTTCGCATCGTGGAAAATTTACTCAACATTTTCTATTTTTTGATTTTTCAATTATCTGTTCATTTTTGTTCCTCCTCGGCAAACATAATACAACTTTTGGGCGAATGACATCGCTTGCTGGACAGCTGGGCCGTGTAAAAAAAAGCACCCACAAGGGCAGTGAAAAAGTAAAAAGCTTTTGAGTAAAAAAATACCAGTTTTCCTTCCAGTAAACAGGAGGGGAGGGAGAGTCAAGGATCAGTCGCTACTCTGTTTCTTGTCCCCGTCACTTTCGTCCTTCGTCAGGTCTTTTTGCCTAAAACAAAACTTTTGAGTTAAGAATGATGTGTAATACTTTTTTTTTACGTTTACATAATCTCCCAGTTGTTGTCATTAGACATGTTATAGACATAAAAGTTAGCTTCCTCACCGTATTCACTGATTTATCGATTAATTTATTCATTATGTATTTATTATATTTTCGCTCAGATTGTGGTCATTGTCCTGTCAATCTTTACACCAATGGCATAATTGTAAACATCTTGCAGACTTAAGAAACTACACCGAATCTTAACCTGTTTTTATTGACCCTTTAACTCGCAAGATCTGATTTTCAATTCTCCCCTCTAGTTGCTGCACCTTTTCTTGTAAATTCGTGATGAGAATTTGGTGTTAGATCATGAACAACTTGTACCTGATAAGTAATTACTTGTTTGCTGGATAATGTATGGATATTATAGGGAGAAGTTACATGTTAATCACTTCTAGCGGTTAAAGGGCTAAAAAAACCGTCAACATGTGCCGTCATGAAATAAAACCTCATAGTTGCAGACGTTTTTCTAATTAAAGATGAAGGCAGGCTCCTGTTTATTTTCACAAGCTTAAATGGGTTATGTCGAGTACACAAAATTACTCAAAAACAAGCTTACCTTATTTTTTTCAAGTCGAATGTCACGTTGTCTCCCATCAGCACAAACGGAGCCCATTGGGCAGGTTCGGTGAAGCCGTTACCTCTCAACCATTTGATGGCCTGGTGAAGAGATTCACTGGCACTTTCTCCAGCAGCCAGGTGTTTGTATAAAAGTTTCATGAGTACCTCTGTTGCTTTGTCTTCTATGGCCCACGATGCCACCAACACTGAACGTGCACCAGATGCTAGGAACGCCCGAGCGATTCCAATGACTCCCTCTTGTTTAAACGTTCCACGCCCACTGTGACAACAGCTAAGTACGACCAGTTTAGCTCGCAGCTTCACCTTTGAAATGTCGGACATTGTCAAAAGGTAGTCTTCTTCTTGTGGAATACTTTTAGAGGTGCAATTAGGGGACAGGGCAATCTCTCCTCTCTCAGCATGACCATGAGCGGCAAGATGTATCAAGCTCACTGAATCAAGTGCGTGAAGTACCGCCTGCTTTGTTGCGTGCTCTCCTAACAAAGGCTGAACACCCAGGAGTCGGCCAACCATCTCAGCTTCCTTTCGTGCACCCAACAATGGTGTCAATTTCAGGGTACCTCCTTTATAATGCACTTCGCCAGCCAAAGGATCACCCACTACCAGTACACCGGACTGACTGTGATAGTCCCCCGGACATTCCTGAATGATCCCCAGAGTCGTCAGAGAGGGGACGATGCGGATTCTGTGGGTTTCTGAAAAATACTTTCCCGCTGGCTCATCCCGTAAGGCAGCAAAAGGGACTCGGTATGAACACTTCTCAGGCACGATGATGATTTCAGGCTCTAGAAGTATATCTTTTACAGGAGCGATGATCTGGTCATAACACAATTGAAGAATCATTTCGTTTCGTATGATTTCGTCTCCTGGGGAGGTTTCTCGGCTCTCTTCTTGAGGAGACATGGAGGTATCGTCACCAAAAGATCGATCTTCGTAATTCTCATTATGTAAAATTCCGAAGCTTTTGGCACTATTTCTAAAAATATCCTCCACATCGCAAACGGATGCAGCTATAAGGGTGTCGATATTCATTTCGGGGCTCTTTCGATGGTGAATGTCTCCATTTGCTTTTAAAACCCGCAGATGAACATGTCGTTCGCAATATGAAATGTACAAAACAGCGCAATCGCCCTCTTGACTCACTATGCTTTCGATCCCAGGCCGACATGTTGAATCAGTTGGGATGTGGCTTCCAACTAAGAGTTTATCCGCCATTAATTCTGCGAGACCTCTTGCGCGTCTTAGCTCCTCCACATTAAGAGAGTCTCGCAGGTTTCCGGCGTCGCGTAGCATTTGACTGAGCAGCCTGTATGGGAAATTACCGTACTTTTCTAAGAGACATGTTTTAAATTCATCACTTTTGTGAAAACTTCGCAACTTTTCATAAATTTCAATACTTTGAAGAAGACGCAGCATTGCCTCTTCTAGCTTTGATTGCGATATCTTTAAGACAGTGATGTTGAGAAGGCTCCTAAAGTGAGTCATATTGTCTCCAATTTCACTGCTCATCAAGTGCGCTTTCTCAAAGTATTTTTCGGATTCGTCAATATTGCCAAGTGATAGAGACACCTGCCCAAGACTTAGGTAGGTTTGACCTTGCTTTTCTCTATCGCCAGTATTGATGTTGATAGCAAGTTCTTTTTCGAAAAGCTCTGTAGCCTTCTGGTAGTCATGAAACAAATTGGACAGACTTGCCAGGCCTGAGTAGCAGTATCCTTCGCACTCTCTATCGCCAATTTCTATACTGATGGCGAGTGCTTTGTCAAGATGTTCCTTAGCCTGCTTATTTTTACCAAGTGATAGAAACACATGGCCAAGTGTCCCATGCATTGCTCCTTCTCCTTCCCTGTCGCCAGTTTCTGTTGCAATAGCAAGAGCTTTCTCGTTATATTCTTTAGCCTTCTGATATTCACCGAGTGATTTAAAGACACTTCCAAGGTTCCCATACCTTGTCCCTTGTCCTTGCCTGTCGCCAATTTCTGTTGCGATAGCAAGAGCTTTCTCGCGATATTCTTTAGCCTTCTGATAATCACCGAGTGATTGAAACACATTTCCAAGGTTCCCATACCATGTCCCTTCTCCTTCCCTGTCGCCAATTTCTGTTGCGATAGCAAGAGCTTTCTCGTGATATTCTTTAGCCTTCTGATAATCACCGAGTGATTGAAACACATTTCCAAGGTTCCCATACGTTGTCCCTTCTCCTTGCCTGTCGCCAATTTCTGTTGCGATAGCAAGAGCTTTCTCGTGATATTCTTTAGCCTTCTGATAATCACCGAGTGATTGAAACACAGTTCCAAGGCTCCCATACCTTGTCCCTTCTCCTTCCCTGTCGCCAATTTCTGTTGCGATAGCAAGAGCTTTCTCGTGATATTCTTTAGCCTTCTGATATTCACCGAGTGATTGAAACACAGTTCCAAGATTCCCATACCATCTCCCTTGTCCTTGCCTGTCGCCAATTTCTGTTGCGATAGCAAGAGCTTTCTCGTGATATTCTTTAGCCTTCTGATATTCACCGAGTGATTGAAACACAGTTCCAAGGTTCCCATACAATGTCCCTTGTCCTTGCCTGTCGCCAATTTCTGTTGCGATAGCAAGAGCTTTCTCGTGATATTCTTTAGCCTTCTGATATTCACCGAGTGATTGAAACACAGTTCCAAGGTTCCCATACAATGTCCCTTGTCCTTGCCTGTCGCCAATTTCTGTTGCGATAGCAAGAGCTTTCTCGTGATATTCTTTAGCCTTCTGATATTCACCGAGTGATTGAAACACAGTTCCAAGGTTCCCATATAATGTCCCTTGTCCTTGCCTGTCGCCAATTTCTGTTGCGATAGCAAGAGCTTTCTCGTGATATTCTTTAGCCTTCTGATATTCACCCAGTGACTTAAACACATTTCCAAGGTTCCCATTACATGTCCCTTCTCCCTTCCTGTCGCCAATTTTTGTTGCGATAGCAAGAGCTTTCTCGTGATATTCTTTAGCCTTCTGATATTCACCGAGTGATTGAAACACGTTTCCAAGGTTCCCATACCATGTCCATTCTCCTTTCCTGTTGCCAATTTCTGTTGCGATAGCAAGAGCTTTCTCGTAATATTCTTTAGCCTTCTGATATTCACCGAGTGACTTAAACACATTTCCAAGGTTCCCATTACATGTCCCTTCTCCCTTCCTGTCGCCAATTTTTGTTGCGATAGCAAGAGCTTTCTCGTGATATTCTTTAGCCTTCTGATATTCACCGAGTGATTGAAACACATTTCCAAGGTTCCCATACCATGTCCATTCTCCTTTCCTGTTGCCAATTTCTGTTGCGATAGCAAGAGCTTTCTCGTAATATTCTTTAGCCTTCTGATATTCACCGAGTGACTCAAACACATTTCCAAGGTTCCCATTACATGACCCTTCTCCCTCCCTGTTGCCAATTTCTGTTGCGATAGCAAGAGCTTTCTCTTGATATTCTGTAGCCTTCTGATATTCACCGATTGATTGAAACACATGTCCTAGCCATCCACAAGTCACTGATTCTCCATTTCTGTAGCCAATTGATTTTGCGATGGCAAGTGCGCCTTCAAAAAGTTCCTTGGCTTCTGCAAGCCTACTTCGTCTTTGATATTTGTCTCCCAGTTTAATCATTGATTTTCCAGCATTGTGGAACATGGCGATAAGTTTGTTGGTGCATTGTACTGCGTTTGTGTAACCGGAGATTGCGTAGTACGCATTGAATATTACCTCAGAGACATCCAGGCCGTTCATATCAAAGCCTAGGTAGTTGAGTAAGACTAAACATTCATAACACAAATGAGCGGCTTGTATACCCCGATCAGTGTTTAGAAGATAGGTGGCAACGTCTAAACCTATCCTGATCTTCTGTAGGATTTCACTCGTGTTAGTCATCACGTACTACTTTTTGTTTTACCAAATACTTCCTTGAAATGGAAAAAAAATCAACAGGTTAAAATACAGAAAACTTAAATAACTAAATTAGATGATGACTCTTGGTAGCTATCTCTCTGCAAAAGTTTAGACAGTGCTCACTTTCCACGAATGCTTGTTAGTGCGAGTGCAACATTACTTTTCTCTCTTCGTTTTTCCATAGCTAATGATCATGAATTGTACATAAACAACACTGATTCTGGACAAATTGTGACGAAACATTTACGAAAACATGTAACTTTTAGTCCCAACCTATGGGGGGAGGGGTGCTTAGGTTAATTTTGTTTGGGTATGTGCTGTGCTTCCTCAGAACCCTTCTTAACCCCCCCTCACAGAGACAAGTAATTGTCTGATCCTTCACCGTTCCCCCTCTAAAAATGATATGATCTCCAAAATCCTCCACCTTCTTTTTGATGGCAAAACGATAAATAAACAATTTCAAACTGGTTCATATTAACACTGCGTACTCCCCCCTCTCTCCCATGCCTTTTGCTGATGTTTCATCTGCGCGCAATTGAGATAAACTGTATTAAAAGCCTCTCGGATTTAAAACTTCGCTTTTGGATTCATTGAGTTGAGTATTTGATATCCGTCACAGAAAATTTTAGTATTATTTTTTGACCACCACATGGGCTGATTTTGGGCAGACAGTGAAACCTGTTAAATGTTTCTTATATTTTCTGACAGAATAAAAACGTGATTTCTCTCAAGAAAAGTGAAAATAATGGTCGGAAGCCATAGAACTATAAGAGAAAGACGGCTCACCTTTATAAACAAACACGTGCCTCGTTCAGTTTCCTGGTCGTTTGAGTAAAACCTGAGGTTGGAAACTGAAAGAAAATCTTATCCTGTCAATACTGAATGCAAATAAATGTGTGTTCTTGTCCAAGGGTGAGGTGAAGAAGGCTGGGTATTCGGCGAGTTCTTTTTCTTTGCGTTTGTAATGGTCGAGACTAAGTGGTGGTCCATAAAGAACGGCAAAGATGCTAATATCCAGCCCTTCTTGGCCTAACAGGCTTGGCCGATAAATGATTTGTTATACAACAAAAAAATTCCACTTTACAGTTTCAAATAAAGAATAATTTCTTTATCATAGAGAGCCAACTGTGTTTGTAGCACATTAAACCTACGAGAATGGTTTTTTTTTTCATCGTTCTGACCTCTACCGCCTTTGCAACTCCATCGCCGACATTGTCAAAAAATAATAAACTTTGTAAGGCTGTTCCACACAATTTTTTTTCTTACTCAGGAACAAAGAGGGCGATCCCGAGCGGGAAAAATGGTTCCAGCTTGCGAATCAGAACTAATATTTCGCTTCATCTTGCTCACGTGTCAGCTATATATCAAATAGTTTTATTACAAATTAAGGATTTGCACTGATTGATTGGTATTGATTGATTGGGAAATAAATATCGGTAAATAAATATCACCGCTTCACTCTTTTCATACAAAATACACAGAAAAGTATTGGAGCGCGTACTGTTTACATCATAATATTTTGCTCTTAAAAATTGATTTGCCTTGCGTCATATTTAACCCTCCAACTGTTAGAGTTAATTTACAAATAGCATCTCCTCTTTAATATCGAAACATTATCATGCAAACAGGTGATGAGAATATATAAACTGATCAGCGGTAAGAAAGACATCTTGACCCAACATCAAATTCTCTACACTTTTTTTGAGGAAATGTATTCGACTAAGAAGGGAGAAATGCTTATGAGGTCTTGGAGGTGAAGGTTTAAGGATGGCAAAAACCAGCTTATTTTGCTTACAAATCTTTGTTCGCGTCAAACTTTACGACGGAAAATTTTCCCCACTTTTTCTGAGAATAGATAGATAATAATCTTTAGACAGGGTGCGTTCTCACAGAAGTGGTTTTCAGAACGGCCCTGTAAGCACCCACCTAACCCAGCCCAGGGGAGGACATCCATCACACAGTATACTCGTGCGTGGGAAATTAACGTCTCCTACCCCTAACACTGCAGGAGACGGGACCTCCATTTATTCGTCCCTATCCAAGAAAACTAGAATATCTAACCATTTCTTGATGTTACAGAAAGGAAGCATATTCTTCTCAGTTATTTTAAGACCTTGAGTGTTGGTCCGGCCAGGGCACGAACCCTCGACCTCCCGCACAACAGTCCAGCGCTCTATCCATTGAGCTACCTGGGAGGCGGTTTAGGATCTCTTGCATTCCAATCACTGATTAAAACAAGTGGCACGTGCCGAGTTTGATGCGTTATTCGCGTGACTTCAGAATTCAAAAGCAAGAAATTGAAATAAAAACCTGTAAAAGAACGATTAATGCAAATAGCAAGAGTCACGCGAGTGAAGAACAAAATGAAAAAAAATTATAGTGAGTCTCAGTTAAATCATTTGGATCGCTGAAAGAACAAATCGTCAGCAGGTTTAAAAAGGTCCAATAAGTGGGGTGGCGGCTTTTACGGCTATAGGTTGGAATTTCAGGCATATTATGGCTAACAGTTAATTTCTTTCCGTTATGATAAACAAAAAATTTTTTATGGCTATTTTTTCTACACCCAACGGCAAATTCTTTTGTCGTTTTACGGCGAACGGTTTACCACATTGAGAACCTCATTTCAAAGATTGCTTTCACGTTTGAACTCTCTGTCACCAAATATAAGAGTTAAAACCAACAGAAAAGAAGCTCAACATTTATTAGCGGTGTTGTTGCTCAGTGCAGACAAACTTTCATCAGCGCTGTTACAAGTTGATACTCGAAGTTGATACTCACATGATGGCGTGCGGACGTGTATCTGAAGGCTCCACGAATTCCGCCGAATTTGTTGCCACTGAACCTTCTTCATCTCCCTTAAACCAATATCTACATTGGGACGACAAACAAAGTCTATTCAAGTGGAAAGGGAGCCTAACACAACTTCAGGAATTTTGTTCGAAAGTCCTAAATTTGGAAGTTTCTGCAACCGCGAGTCCCTCTGAAAGGTCTAGTTCTTTGAAGTCGAAGACAATCACGCTGGTTTTATTTAACAGTACCGGTACCCTTCAAGTCCAAGGTCCGGATACAAAAGCAATGAAAGCCAAACTGAAGAAGCTACTCCAGATACCGGCTGATGACGACTCAGTTATTCTCGTGAATGAAGAAGCTTCTACTCCGGCGTTTAACAAGAATGCCAAATCAGTACAAGAGGAGTTGGACTGTCTGAAATCTGAAGTGCTGAACATATGGGCTCATATAAAAGAGAAACCTAATGAGGAAGACCTGAGATCCGAAAATTCTCGACTTAGGGAGATAATTCTATCTTTGAAGGAAGAGAATAAAAAGTTAGTCCAAGAACGCGATTCTTTAAGTTTTGCATTGCAAATCGTATCCAGAGAAGCAGCTACTCAATGCCGTTCAATGAGTAACACCTCTAACGAACATACCATTGTCCAAAATATGGGTGAGTCAACACCTTGCGCCAACAAAGAACAAGGCTTCATTGTGAAATCAAAGAACAAAAGAAAGAAATCGAAAGGTAAAGGAGGTCCTAATAACACCCTGACAGGAAAAGAATCCGAACCCGAAAAACAACCAAAAGAGCGCACAACCCTGCTCATAGGAGATTCGATGATCTCAAGAATACCTGGAAAAGATCTGGGAAAAGCAGTTGGCCACAGGGTTATAGTCAAGCCTTTCTCGGGCGCTACGACAATGGCCATGAATCACTATCTCAAGCCAAATCTGGAATCTTCGCCCAATGAAGTGATTTTACACATTGGAACTAATGATCTTAAAACCAGGGAACCAAAGGCTGTTGCGGAATCGATTGTGGATCTCGCGAGACAGATCGAGAGCACCTGCGATACTACAGTTACGCTGTCGGAGCTTGTATGCAGAAAAGATAAGCTGGACCAGGTAGTGAAAACAGCCAACAAGCATCTAAAGAAGTTCTGCCATCAAAATGGATGGAAATTAATCCATCATAAGAACATATCTCATAGTGGACTCAAGAAAGGTGGACTGCACTTAAATTTTAAAGGTAATGAGCAGTTTTATAATAATTTTAAATCGCACCTAGAATGAGATAATGTGCTGTCCGTCAATGCCGTGCGGGATCAATTAAACAACCAAAAGGCCGAAAAATCTGTCTCAATATTGCCTCCTTTGCGCGGTTTTAGAATGGCATCACTCAATATTAATCAATTAATTACTCATATAGACGAATTAAGAATCATATTAGCAAATAATGATATCGATATTGTTTCCATAAATGAAACGAAACTGAACGAGAGTATTCGAGATCAAGAAGTTCATATTCCGGGATACGAAATAGTTCGCCGCGATAGACTAACAAAATGCGGCGGAGGGGTATGCTTCTATGTAAAAACTTCAATCAACTTTACAGTACGAAATGACCTACACATGGATACACTAGAAAATCTTTGCTTGGAAATCCATAAGCCAAATTCAAAATCTTTTGTGATTGTTACTTGGTACAGACCACCTGACTCTCCTATTGGCATTTTTTCACCTTTTGAATCCCTAATTGGGAGATTGGATAGTGAAAATGTAGAATTTTTTGTACTGGGAGACATGAACTGTGACATGATCACGACTCGATATGACAATAACGCATCCAAATTAAGGAGTATTGCTGATGTCTACGGACTCGAGCAGCTTATCTCTGAACCGACGAGGATTACACCCACCTCATCAACTCTAATTGATTTAATCTATACCAACTGCTCGGATAAGATTGCATGTTCGGGAGTTTGTCATATCGGAATAAGTGATCATAGCATGGTGTATGTATATAGAAAAATTTCCCTGAATGGGATGTCTAACGGACATAATTCTATTACATACAGAAATTTCCGAAATTTCGATCGCCAAAAGTTTCGTTATGATATTCTATCTCAATGTTGGGAAAATGTATACGAGTCTTCCAACCCAAACGTGATGTGGCAGCAATGGAAATGTACATTTCTGGCTATCGCTGACAAACATGCCCCACTGAAAACGATGCGCGTTCGTTCACGGAGTTCTCCGTGGATTACCTCTGAATTGAAAGACCTTATGCATAATAGAGACATATTAAAAATCAAAGCTGGCAAGACAAATGATCCTAACGATTGGGCATTATTTAAGAAACAAAGAAATATAGTCAATAAGCAAATACGCTCAGCTAAGCAAGCTTATTACCAAAATAGTTTAAATAAGCAAACCAGTGACTCCCGAAAGACCTGGCAGACTATAAACGAGCTAACTTCTCGAAAATCTGGGAAAACGCCAGTGGCGTCACTAAAAGTGAACGGATTAACGATAACTAATCCGTTGGAGCTATCAAACGAATTCAATAACCACTTTGCTAATATTGGTCCAAAACTTGCCAGCGAGATAAATTGTGATAGTGGTAGCTATCAAAGATATCTTACCGCAACAGATAAACGGTTTAAGCTCCAACCCACCAATCCAACTAAAGTATTTTCACTTTTAAATAAACTAGACAAGTCAAAGGCAACAGGCCTTGACAAAATATCTGCTAGGCTTATCAGGGAATGTGCTGATCTCATTTGTGTGCCGATATGTGATATTTTCAATCAATCTATTAGCCAAGGGACGTTCCCAGACGACTGGAGATATGCAAGGATTACCCCTCTTTATAAACAAGGTGACCGCGGTGATGCTAACAATTACCGCCCAATATCGGTGATTCCAATAATGGCGAAGGTGTTTGAAAGGATAGTTTATGAACAGTTATATGCCTATTTGGAAGAGCACGATATTTTATGTCAAAACCAATCAGGGTTTCGTGCTAATCATTCAACTGTAACAGCTTTGTTGGAAGCGACAGATTCTTGGGCATATAATATTGATAACGAGAAAATCAATGGAGTCATTTTTCTAGATTTGAAAAAAGCTTTTGACACTGTTGATCATCAGATCCTTCTATCGAAACTAAACTATTATGGTATACATGGAAAATCTTTCAGATGGTTTCAGTCATATTTGGAAAACCGAACACAAAAATGCTCTGTCAACGGGTCGCTATCCAGTAGCTACTCGTTGACTTGCGGCGTCCCTCAAGGGACCATTCTCGGTCCATTATTGTTCTTATTATATATCAACGATCTTCCAAATTGCTTATCAAATTGTAAACCGAGAATGTATGCCGATGACACACACCTCACATATGCGGGAAGCAATCTTGAGAACGTTCAGTTTTGTCTAAATGAAGACCTAGAAAACGTCTTCAACTGGCTACAAGCGAACAAACTCACGTTGAACATGACTAAAACCGAATTCATGCTAATAGGGTCGAGGCAGAGACTGAATACTCTCACAGCTTCACCAACAATTAGAATGAACAATACTCAAGTGAGCCAGGTTTCAGCTACAAAATCGCTTGGTGTAATAATAGACGATAAACTCGATTGGCATAGTCACATCGAAAAACTAACGAAAAAGATCGCCTCTAGTATCGGGGCCCTAAAGCGAATTAGGCACCTGATCCCAGCATCAACCTTACATCTCATCTACCAAGCTTTAGTAAAACCTCACTTTGATTACTGTGACATTGTTTGGGGTAGCTGTGGGAAAACGCTACGAGACAAACTGCAGAAATTGCAGAATAGAGCAGCCCGTGTGTTGACATTCTCTAACTATGATGCTGATGCAACTGAGCTACTCGAGTTTTTAGGGTGGAAAAATCTTGCACGCCAGCAGGAAATCCATAAAGCCACCATGATGTTTAGATGTCTGCACGGGCTAGCTCCAAGGTATCTATATTCAAAGTTTACGTGGCGTGACTCTGCTTATGACCTCAGGGACTCTGAAAATAAGCTTAATGTTCCACTACCGCGCACTAATTATTACAGAAAAAGCTTTAGCTACAATGGCGCCACATTATGGAACAGTTTACCAAGCGATATAAGGAACACAGAGTCTCTGGGGTTATTTAAACGTAAGATCAATGACATTTTTTAAGTCTAACGCACGGCATTCACGGAAAACAGCTTTAGTGTTATAGTATGTAGTTTGAATTTTAAATATCTTAGCGTATGTGATATGTATTTTTATAGGCTGATGAATTGATCGTGTCTAAATAAAGATTACAATACAATATAAGCAAGTTTCTGTCAGAATTTTAAAAAAAAGTGTCTGTGAATTATTTTATTCAAACTGCTTACCAAATGGAAAACGTAGAAGTTTCCGAGTTTAGTATCCTGATCGTCTGATAAATGAAACCAAGATCAAGAAACCAAGCGGTAAATGCGGTCGGAACAGCCAAGCGAACGGTTACGGAGGTAAAAGACAAGTAGAAAAATCTTCATAGCATCGCCAAGAAAGAATTTGCAGAATTCAAAGGAGAGATCAAGGTAACTGGGGGTGTTCGGCCTCCAAAGTCGCCGAGTGCTGCCAGCAGAGAGATAATTGAGGTGCTTGAGGACACGCCGGCGTTCAGCGGTTTGATTGGCTTTGAGACAGGTTTGTAAACAATTGTCTCTAGGTTACCAAAAATTATAAAACATCTCACATTTTTTCTTTTTTTTTCCCTTGTTTTCTTCTCTTTTATGCTATTATTAAAATATTAGTGTAATAATCTTGGTTAATTTCCAGGTGTTTTTGCGAACCAAACTTTACCCATACCATTTCAATCAAATGATTTCATTTGATTGAAATGGTAACTGCCATCAATGCAACCCCATAGCAGCTGGTTTGCTAGAAATCTCAATCTAAAAAACTTTCAGGGGAGTTCCCCTTCCTGTCAAAGGTTATTTTGCAATTTTTATGGAACACTAACTGTGATGATATTTTAGTATGTTACTAAATTGCTTGCACATTTATGGAATGAAGCCCTTTACAATTGACAAAATCGTTTTCGTTTTGATGCGGTGCCTGAATCTTGATGTGTGTACCGTCAACACAACCAATCACCCCAGGAAACCCCCCCCCCCCCCACTTGGTGAAAAAACCGCGTTTGTTTTGAAATATCTCTGCCTCGGTCGATGGCCACTTGATGAGGTTTCCTTGTTTCTGTGTGAGGGCAAGGGAAACTTGGTTGATAATTCGGGACGCGGTTGATTTTGACAAGCCCAGAGTATCCCAATAACTTGAAGAAAGTTTCCGGAGGCGAAAAAGCGCAACGCTACAAGGACTTGCACAGTTGTCGACAAGGCATGGTTTCGAGATCGTCGCGAAGGAACTCAGACAAAAATTCTATGGACTCTCGACCAAAACGATATCGACTTCTCAATTCTTCATTAGTGAAATAGTCCAGGGAAAAGTCGTTTGGAAGCCTAAATGTCCTTTCTTTCCTTCTTGGGGCCGGCATCAAGCCTAATCCGCCAAGCAATAAGTTGGCCATTTTGTTTTGTTTGGGGAAAGTTTACCCTCGATTACTGAGTTAATCCACCTCGCTAGGTGTGTTAAAATTAACCTCTATTTTAACCCAGGGATAGCGCTAATCGCACTTTCAGGAACAGAAACTAATCGTGGGTTAAATTTTAATCTTGGGTTAGGGTGATTTAATCGAGGGCTAGCGCTAATCGGCTTTCGAACAACCGGGGCCTGATCTGTAAAATGATAACAATGGCTATTGCAAAGATCAAATCCCCAAAAAGTACCATAACATCTTCTGCGTTCTGTTTCCTCATTTCTGTTTCTTAAAGGAGAACCTCCGACAGAAAAGAGAATTTATATCATCAACGATGAAATGCACGCATTTTTTTTTACAAGATATCATATTAATACAAAGCCATGCTATCTCAACCTTGTAGAAAAGCTGTGAGAGGACACTAAAAATAACCTTTATCCTCTACACCAATTTCGAAGATTTCATAACTAATAAGAAAGTTATCTAGGGGGAAAACTAGCAGAGAAAACGAACGCATTTTGTAATAATGGTTTCGGTATTGTAAATATTTACGTACTTTGTAATACACATTGTAGCAGCATTTTGTAATAAAGGAGAGTAACGCATTTTGAAAAGAAGGCTGTAGCATTTTGCAATAATCGTCGGCCTACGCACTTTGTAACAACACCCTATAGCAAATTGTACGATGTTGCTCCTGCAACATCAACGATGAAATGCACGCATTTTTTTTAAAAAGATATCATATTAATGCAAAGCCATGCTATCTCAACCTGGTGGAAAAGCTGTGAGAGGACAATAAAAATAACCTTTATCCTTTACACCAATTTCGAAGATTTCATAGATAATAAGAAAGTTATTCAGGGGGAAAACTAGCAGAGAAAACGTACGCATTTTGTAATAATGGTTTCGCTATTTTGTAATAATTTACGTATTTGTAATACACATTGTAGCAGCATTTTGTAATAAAGGCGAGTTACGCATTTTGAAAAGAAGGCTGTAGCATTTTGCAATAATCGTCGGCCTACGCACTTTGTAACAACACCCTATAGCAAATTGTACGATGTTGCTCCTGCAAAAACGATCGCTATTACACAGTTTTGGTATTTTGGTTGTTCTCTTCTAAATAATGATTTGTCAAGTATTTTTATGATCCTTCTCTCGTTGGAAGTTATTCGTCAGTCAATTTTTTATAGTCCCCTCCCCCTTTATACTCTGTTGGCGACGGCTGATCCCCCACCGTTTCTCCCACTAAAAATTATGTGACCATCCAAAATCCTTCACCCTTCTGCCCCTCCTCCCCCTTGCGAAAAATAATGACAGGTCGTTTAGATGGCAAAACGATAAATAAACAATTTCAAATTGGTTCATATTAACACCGATTGACCTCCCCTAATTCCTTTTACTGATGTTTCATCTCCAAGCGATTAAGATAAAATGTATCAAAAATATCTCAGATCTAGAACTTCGCTTTTCGATTCATTGAGTTGACGTTAGATTTCTTTCACACGATTTTTTCAACCACCACATGGGCTTATTTTGGGCAGACAGTGAAACCTACAGATAGAATGATTTGTTAAACATCTGTTAATGAAGGATGGAAAATTCATATTTTCTTATATGCTACGCAACCGAGTCATTATTTTTCCGAATTACTTTAGTTACGCCAAGAGCTGTTATTTCCTCCATACATTTTCTGACACAACGAAAAGGTTACTTTATTCGGGAAAAGGGAAAATTATGAGCAGAAGCCATAGAACTATAAAAGAAAGACAGCTCACCTTTTAAAACAAACACGTGCGAGTTTTGTATCCTGGTCGTTTGATTAGTGAAACCAGAAGTTGAAAACTGAAAACATAACTTATCCCGTTAGTCGCGAATGTAAACAGGCGTTCTTGTCCAAGCGCGAGGTGAAGAAGGTTGGATATTCGGCGAGTTCTTTTTCTAAGCGTTTGTAATGATCTAGACTAAGCGGTGGTCCATAAAGATCGCCAAAAAGGTTAACATCCAGCCGTTCTTGGCCTAGTCTCCCTCGCAGCCAGTTTTTTTTGGATGTCACGCACCGCTCCCCCAAAAGAACGGCTGCTGACAACCGAACTACATTCCTTTCTCCGAATTGGCCAATCACAGCTCGGGTTCCATTTTTAGGAACCTTTTCGCGCCAGACTCACCTTTTAAGACTCGTCCAATCAGATATCGTTTTCTATCGCGATCCTCATGTGGAAAACACAAGACAAATGGCGGTGCTTGAAGGAGCTTTTCGCAAAGCGTCGTCAAAGTTCAAAATTTACGAGCTTAATGCTCACCAGAAGCTTGCAATTAGAAAAGTTTTAGTCGAGAAAAAAAAATGTTTTTGTCAAGCTGCCTACAGGATCCGGGAAATCGTTAATATATCAAGCACTCCCGCTCGTGTTTGACCATGTTACCGATGAAAGTGGTCATATTATTGTTATTGTTGTTGCGTTGTACGAACGTGCGGAAACACTCGATAATTCGGGCCGATTTCCTGTACCGGTGATAAGAAGCCACGAACATAACTAATCGGGTTCGCTCCAGCTTGCAGCGGACTGGCAAATGAAGAAGTACAAGTAGTGTAGGAGACGTTTGCCGACCTAAATTGCAGTGTTCTCGAAGCCTTCGCCCGGTTTGTTGACGGCAAGCACGCGCTTTTTTCCTCCTTATCTCCATCTGTAGGTCGAAGCAAGCGTTTAGCCCTTGGCCTCGATTGAAAGGCGTCTTGTATTTCGTTTTAATTATTGATGTAATTTACTGTTTCTTATATATTCTGACTTTTATAATCTGTAGTAACCTCTTGAAGTAGTGCGTAAAAAGAGTTTCAGTTCAGTTTTTAGCTTCTTCTACTTTCTCATTTGCTCGCTGAAACTTTAAGAACCGCTCAAACAATCTAGCGTTCGTGTCGTTGGCGTAGCAGTTGACGTCTATGTTAAGGGTAGATTCTATAATTTCAACGAAATTGTGAGAATTTTTCCCAAAAATATATACTCTATCTTTACCAGGGCACAACGATGAACATGTGAAACATTTTGAGCTCTCACAGACAAATTTCTTCAGTGTTTCTCCAGACATGATAGCTAGATCATCTGCCACATCCACATTTTCGCGTGAAACCTTACGTCATTCAGATTTTCTGGTATGTGATTGGTTTGTTCAATAGACCGCGAACAAACCGCAAGGACAATGAGAAAGGAATGCAGTTCGGTTGTCAGCAGCCGTTCTTTTGGGGGAGCGTTGCGTGACATCCAAAAAAACGGATGCGAGGGAGACTATTCTTGGCCCAATAAATAATTTCTTATACAACGAAAATATTTCACTTTCAAATAAAGAATGATTTCTTTATTATAGAAAGCCAACCGTGCACTAGCACATTAAACCTACGAGAGTCGTTTATTTTTTTTTTTGTTCTGATTGTCTTCTACCGCTTTTGCGACTCCATCGCCGACATTTGTAAGGTTGCTCCTCACAATTTTTTTTCTTGCTCACTCAGAAACAAAGAGGGTGACCCGAGCGGGAAAAATGGTTCCATCCTGCCCGTTCAGCTAACCGATCAGAACTAACATTTCGCTTCATATTGCCTACGTGTTAGCTATATATCAAATAGTTTTTTAATACAAAGTAAGGATTTTATTGATCGATAAATAAAGAATTGTTTAAATATCACTGCTTCACTCTTTTCTTAAAAAAATGCACAGAAAAGTATTGGAGCGTATGTTGTTTACATCATGATATTTTGCTCTTAAAATTTGATTTGCCTTGTGTCTTGTTTAACCCCCAAATGTCAGAGTTGATTTACAAATAGCTTCTCCTTTTCAATGTATCAAAACATTAACATGCAAACAGGTGATGAGAATACACAAACTGATCAGTGGTAACGATGACATCTTGACCCAATATCAAACTCTCTTCACTTTTTTTAAAGGAAATGTAGATGACCAAGAAAGGGGAATTACTAATCTGATCTTGGAGGTGAAGGTTTAAGGTTGGCAAAAACCAGTTTATTTTGTTTACAAATCTATGTTCGCGTCAAACTTTAGAAAGGAAAATTTTCCTCAATTTCTGAGATTGTTTTGATCTCTTGCATTCCTATCACTGATTAAATCAAGTTTCCATATAAATTATTTCAGATTGTTTAGAAAAGGAAAATAATTTTTTTTCTATTTCAATGTTTATTAGCTGCTTACCTTACAAACGAACCGTTGAACTCGGCACGTGGTACGTGCCGAGTTTGATGCGTTGTTCGTGTGACTCCAGAAACCAAAAGCAAGAAATTGAAATAAAACGTTAACCTGTAAAAGAAAGATGAATGCAAATAGCAAGAGTCACGTGGATAAAGAGCAAAATGACAACTTGATCGATAAAAAAATTACAGAGAATCTCAGTTTAATTATTTAGACCACTGAAACAACAAATCGTCAGCAGGTTTAAGAGGGTCTCACTGAGGTGATGGTTTTTATGGCCAGCGGTTGGAATTTCAGGCATATTGCGGCTAACGGTTAATTTCTTTCTGTTGTGATAAACGAAACATTTTTATGGCTAATTAACGGCTAATTCTTTCGTCGTTTTACCGCTAACGGTTAAACCCACTGAGAACTTCGTTTCAAAGATTGCTTTCACCTTTGAATCCTTTATCACCAAATATAAGCAAGTTTCTGTGAGAATTCAGAAAAAAAGAGCGCCATTGAATTATTTTTTTTTTAAGCTGCTTACCAAATGGAATACGTAGAAGTTTCCGAGTTTAGTAACCTGACCGTTTGATGACTGAAACCAAAATCAAGAAACCGTGCCTGCAAAACAAAGATTTATGAAAATAGCCAGTGCCATAACAATGTTTGAACTTGATCTTTAAACACATATTAACCATTGAACTCCCATGAGTGATCAGGACAGAATTTCTCCTAACAATATCAACACAAAATCAAGCTGATAAGTTTGGCGAATAAAGAAAAGTATCAAATAGGGGAGTATCAGTTGACCTAGTACCAAATTTTCCTAACTGACGTCATAACAATTATATGGCAGACAGTAAGGAGAATTAATTATGAATGAAATATTGGGACTGAAAGGGTTAATAATTACCAATGTACTAGGATGACTTCGAATCTTTGTCGACTTTTGAGATTGTTTGAAATTCGGAATCCTCTGTCATTTTTTTCACGGAGTTTCGTTTTGAAATATTTGATTTTCAGTTCTCAGAGACGAAAGAAGAACATTAATTTTTGGTGTTGGTTCTGAACTTACGACAAACGAAACTTACATAAAGAACTTGATCTGGAAAGACAGATTAATAGTTATCAATATACTAGGATGAAAATATCGAACCTTTCTCGACTATGAGATTGTTTGAAATTCGGAATCCTCTGTCATAATTTTTTTTCACAAAGTTTCGATCTGAAATATTTCAGATTTCTGAGATGAGAGGAAAAATATAAAAATAAAAATTATGTAAATCGTGACATTTCCGGTGTTTATTTTGAACTTATGACGAACGAAACTAAAATCAGGAAACTGAGAAAAATTCCTACAAAACAAAGACTGAAGAAAAATAACCCTAGTGAAGACAAATTACGACCCTGATCAGTAAAATAATAACAATATTAATAACAATAATCAAATCCCTAAAATATATCATAACATCTTCCGCGTTCTGTTTCCTCATTTCTGTTTCCTAGAGGAGAAACCGTTCCGACAGAAGAGAGAAGATATATCACAAACGATGAAACGCGTGTAGTTTCTTTAACAAGATGTCATATTAGTACAAGGCTATGCTATCTCCTTTGTTTAACCCCGTGAAAAAACTTTGAGAGGACTATATAAATAATCTTCATCCCATACACCAATTTCGAAGATTCAATAGCAACTAAGAAAGAAACTAGCAGAGGAAACGTGCGCATTTTCTAATACCGATTTCGGCAAATGTAATAACTTATGTATTTTTTAATACACATTACAGCATCATATTGTAATAAAGGCGAGTAACGCATTTTGTAATAACGGCTGTAGCATTTTGTAAGAATCGTCAGTCTACGCATTTTGTAACAACATCCTATAGCAAATTGTAAGACTTTGCTCCGGCGAAATATTACTATTACACAGATTGGATATTTTCGGTTTCTCTCATCTGAATAATGACTTGTAAAGCATAAGACTTTGAAAGAATAACGCAAAATACGTTTGCAATGGTAACAAAAATGTGTACAGCCGTAACATGATGGCACCCAGAAAAGTGCATTGACTGTGTGTACACATTTGGCGAGATCGCATTTTGCGCGCCGTATCTTCTTTAATTAAAACAACAATGTAAATGAACTTCCGTGCAAATATTTGTTTTCCTTTGGAATCTGATGGAGACAATATCATTAAGAATATACCCCTTCCGTGTGTTCTTCGGAAACAGTTGTAATGAAGAATATTAGATCTCACCTCAAACAGGCTCAAAATCAGATCTGTTTTATTAGTGAAGGATGATTCTCGCTGAGTTTTACTTGAATGCGTGCTGTAGATCAATCATATTAGCCGACGCACTCGACCATATCGTATAGGCTGTCTGTCATGCTTTTGTTTTTCGCGATCTCTGATTGGTTCAGCCCATGAATCAACATCGTTCCCAGGGTCTCCCAACTTCCCACCCCCTGGAGCGAGCGAGTGAGGGCGCAGGAAGATGAGAGACCCTGGGAACGAGGTTGCCCATGAATCAGCTTGGGTCAACATGATCTCGAGACCGAAATATAATGATTATCGTTACTTCTTAATTGGCACCAAATTAATGATTATAGTAATTTCACGAACGCGCTGGAGGAAATCTATGTTCCAGGAATGGCAGAGCCGGTGGTTTGAGTAATTTATGCGAGAATGGCTGACACGTCCGGTAAGCTAATTTAGCTTTTGTCTTCGTCTCTTTTCAGGTAAAAAAATCAATATATAGGTCACGGCTGGGTGAATAACTAGTTGAGACATCGGACTAGTGCTATAAAGCTTTGTTGAGCCAAAGAGGTCGCCTTTTGTTAAGATATCTTGGATGCATTTCGAAACTGTTTGGTGAGGGTCGTATCCTACTTGCGCAGTTCACGCGCTTCAGCTGGCACCGTTGAGATAATTTTGAGGGGTAGAATATTAAAGAGTTTAGGAGGGGATATGGGCTATGATCACATGGAATGTCTTTGTAATTATAAATTGTCTACCTCTCGTTATTAGCTGAAGAGAAAAGGACTTTAAATTGACCTTACCTTCTATTATTTGTGTGCGTAGGAGATACTGTAGTCCTCACTCTTTCCAAAGACGATTATTTCAGCCCAGAAAACTAGACACTTAGAGTAGTGCAATGCGGTTTTAGGTGTGTTTTTGCGTGTATGATCGTTCTGTGTTCTCCTTCATATATCAGTGGATAGTTTGGGCGAGTGATTCGCCATGATCTTTGTTTACATGGTTCTCTCCTGCTTATAATTTGAAAGAAATCTCTCAGCCTTCTGTCTCGACTTGTGATCGTAACTTATTCTTTACTGAGTAAAATAAACGATATTAAAGAATTGTTGGTAAAGTTTCCGTATAACTCCATACCTATCAAAAACAAAGCAGAAGTCAACAAGAATTGTATGCATGTATGCATAATGAGGTATGGGTTCTACGGAAACTTTACCTTACGTATGGTAATTTAAGTCCTCCATTGACTTTTAACTGTTCAGAGGGCTTGTGAAGCAATTCATAAGGTTTGGTTTGTGCCTTGACTAAATTTTTTTGTTCTCTCAAAAAGAGGCATTTGATGTAACTTTGCTAAGTATTAGCTTTTGAAAGCTGGGGTTATTCAATTAGAACTTACATGTACAGGGCAGAAATGAGATGACAGAACTAAAGTAAGTCCTCAGGTGATAGTAATAATTACATCTTTAGCCAGGGTAAACTTGTCAGCAATTGCTGATATCCTACTGCCCTAGTTCTTGTGAGATTGATCTGAAAGCTTGTGAAAAGTCATAGACTTAATGAGGTTTCTTTCTTACTTGTGCATACTGTTCTATTATTTTATTATATTATTATTCTATTATGAACAATGACGTAGTGAAATACTTGCTAAGCCACTGTGGTAATTAGAACAACGAGCATTGCCTTATTTTGAAAAACTACAGACACAGGATAGTAATTTTCAGAAATAGCAGAATGTCATAGACTTATTACTTACTCACTAACTGTATTTTAACATAGATGATTTGTATAGATACCCTATTTGCACCTGTAGTGCGGACGCTCCTTGGTTTGACCATAAGCTGAAGTCAATGATACTGAAAAGACAAAAAAGCGTTCAAATCATATGGCGCCGACTCTGCTAAATTCAAGTTCTTCCGAAATCTGGTTAACCGGGAAAGAAAGGCATGCAGAGCTAAATATTATGAAGTGAGAACTCAGAATTTAAGATAAGAAGCTCCAAAGAAATGGTGGGACGAAGTAAAGCGTCTAAGCGGCTCAAAAAGAAAAAAATGGCGACCTTTTGAGCCAGATTGACGTGGAAGGTTTTTCAGAATTGTCATTAAAAGAAAAGGCCAACACCATCAATGCCGCGTTATTAGAACCGCTGGAGGAGTACAGGCTGCCAACTCCACTAGAGTTTCTCCCCATGGAGGCGGATACAACACCAGAGATCCTGCGCGTGAGTGAACAACGTGTTCAGAAGGTTCTGTCTCGCCTTAACCCTGGGAAAGCGTGTGGGCCTGATAGGATTCCCAATTGGCTACTGAAGGAATATTCAGATGCAGTGGCTTTCCCAGTGACGGAAATCCTTAATGCCTCCTACTCCGAGCAGCATTTACCAAGAATGTGGAAGTTGGGTGACGTGACACCCCTGCCCAAAAAGAAATCAGTAAAGGAACTGAAAAAGGACCTAAGACCTATCTCGCTTACTCCCTGCATTTCTAAGGTCGCAGAAGGGTTTATTGTGGACGACTACGTCAAACCAGCAGTTATGAGTATCATTGACGGCAGCCAATACGGGGCAATACCAAATTCCTCCACGACTATGGCCTTAATTAGCATGTTACATAATTGGTCTATTAACACTGATGGAAATGGCGCTACCGTAAGAAAGACCTTATCGAAAGGCCTTTGATTTTATCGACCATGAAATTCTGATTAGAAAATTGCGTACTGAGTGTAAATTGCCAGTTAGTATTACCAATTGGATAGTTGATTTTCTCTCTGATAGATTACAAAGAATTAAGCTGGCTGCGGAGTGCTTTTCGGAGTGGGGATCTGTGCCCTCCGGAGTACCACAGGGCACAAAATTGGGCGCATGGTTATTTGTGCTTATGATAAATGACCTTGAAATCGCGTATCCACTATGGAAACACGTTGATGATACAACAGCCTCGGAGATGGTACCAAAAGAGGGTGAAAGTCACGCCCAAAATATAACATTGTGTTATTGAGTGGTCACAAGAAAATAGAGTTTACTTGAATTCTGATAAGTGCAAAGAGCTTCGAATCTCATTTTCTAAAAGGCCCGGGTTCTTTGATCCCATAGTAATTGAAGGCAAGAGTTGGAGGTAGTTGATGGGGTAAAACTCCTGGGCCTTCATATAGCTAGCGATTTGACCTGGAACAGTCATATATCAGAAGTAATCGAAAAGGCCAGTAAGAGGTTGTATTTTTTAGTACAACTGAAGAGAACTAGGGTTCCCTTACAAGACCTAGTACTTTTCTACACATCATGTGTAAGATCTGTAACAGAGTACGCGATACTTGTCTTCTATAATGCGCTTCCGCAATATCTAAAGAATGAGCTTCTACGTATTGAGAAACGGTCAATTTCCATTATAACTGCGGGTGATTGCGCGGTTGCTAAAGATCTAGGAATACGACCTATCTTAAAGCATTACGAATTTCTATGTCAGAAGCTTTTTAAAGGTATCTTAGACAACCCTAACCATAAGTTAAAGGCGCTTCTTCCACCCATACATGAACCCAGCTATAACTTCAAAAATAAGCACCAATTTAATATGCCACGCCTTCGCACTTCCAGAACGATGAAAACTTTTATATTTGCTATGGCAAGGAAGTTTAATGGCAGATTTTTATCGATACGATATCCTCTACTTTTGTTACGGCACGCGTGATAATGATAGTGATAATAATGATGATACTGATAATGTAGATATTTTTAATTAATTTACACTTATTTTAATTAATTTACATTTATAGCTAATATATTTTATTTAATTTATTATTATGTTATAATATTGTAAACTGCTGGTATAATAACATGCGTAATTAGGTTTTTGAATTTTAATTTTAAATTTTAAATTTTAAATTTCTTGGATTGTGAAAATGTGTAATTCAGCCCTCGGGCTGCAAATGCTTTTGAGATTAAACTATCTATCTAGCTGCTAAAACTATGATATTTGTGCTCGCTCTATGGATGTATTTTAATGTCGCAAAAGGTGAGATTTTGTTGATAATGTTAGGTGTATAATTTGGGCACACCTGAACTCATGCTAAAGATCGTTAACCCTGATGGAGTATAGAGGTATAGTATAATCTCCTAGATTATACTATACCTCAAACATAGTTTGTTAATTGGCATTAGATTTCTGTTACCCAGCACTCACATACATAGAAGACATGATACTTACCTGACATGGGTAAGTGTCCCATTTCTATTTAGTTTTTCTGCATCTTGGGACTCGTTGCCCAACAGCAGTCCTTGCACACCCAACGATGGCGTACTTGTGTACCCTCCTTCAGGCATTACTTGGCAGAGCTTTATCACTCTAGTTCTTTTAAGTATAATGTCATTCAGCTATAGCACTGACCATTGCACTAGTAATAAAGTAAGACATACTACTACTAGATAGAAACTTTGTCAATATTTGGGCTGTTTTCGGCATTGAAACTTTTACTGCTTTCTAACCTCTCCATCTAGGAACTTCAACAGTGAAGAAGGGAAGAAAGGCAAGTGCCATATGTTTATGTACTTGTGTGAGCTTAAGATCACAAGATCTAAAGACAAAAATCAGGTAGCCCAATGGGAGGATAAACTTATTTTAGCCAATTGAAATAGATCATCAAAGGTAATTTTACAGTTGTAAGAAATTCAAAGCAGACACAAAATAGTTAGGGAAAGGTGCCTAATGATTAGACAAAAAGTTATTATTTGCGATTAAATTAAAGGACATTCTATTGATGAGTTTGGCAAACAGGTTAGGTACCAAATTGTATTCTCATCTAAAAAATGGGATTAAAAAATTTGATTTCTTGGTTGTCTGTTTTTTTTTTTCTGGATACATCTTTTCTAAGCACCATTCTCATCATTCACGTTCCACATTTTTACATGTAAATCCTTTTTCGAGGTATAGTGAGAAATATTTTAACTGGTTTTAGCTTCCCATTTTGGTCAATAGGCATGCTCTGATTGTGGTGCAGAGCAGCCTTCGGCTCAGAGGCAGTGTGAAGAATGCTCAGCCATCTTTCCTAAGATCAGGAAGTCTGCAAAACTAGAAAAGATTAAGAAAATGGGACAAACAAATTTCACAAACCAGAGGCACTTGATGGAAAAGCGTGTAAGAAGCATTAAATGTAATATACACTGCATTAGAAACATAGGTCATCTTTTTGTTGATATTGTAGCGTTAGGCGATTGTAAGTCACGTGACGATGGCGCAATGACCTTGTGCTCGGTTGGAGATTAAAAAAAAGTTTTGTTTGACACCGTGTTTTATTGTGGTGTTACATTGGTGGCAGCGGTGAACAAAACGAACTTTACGTCTACCTGTGGCCAATGGAGATGTTTTGATGGTTTGTACGACCGAATATCGCCGATTTGAGTGGTTCTACGTGGAAATTTTGCTTGCGTATTTGCGCTCGTGATTTCGCTAGTTGTAATGGCGGTAAACTCACTCGTGGAGGCCGCGGAATTCAAAGGGATTAGTTGTTCGACGCCAGTTAATCCTTTTAAACCGGGGAATCCGTTTACACAAGAGTCTGATTGATCTCTGGATCCACCAGAAAATTATCTCAGAAGTCTAAGTCGCCGATTTCACTCTACAAACCCGTTCACACCAGAGAACGAATCCGATAATTATTCAGCTGATTTGTTTACTCACCACCGAAAGTTTATGAAACCTGTTATAAATTCTTCGGATTATGATGGTACACAGTCGCTATGAGATTATTTGAAACACTTTGAGCGTTGCTCTGTTGTTAATGGTTGGAGTAAAGAAGAAGCTGCTGTATTCCTGGCCGCAAGCCTTCGCGGGGAAGCTCAAACAGTGCTAAATGGCCTGTCTGATACCGACTGTAGAAATTACGAGAAGATTGTTGGCAAATTGGAGCTTCGGTTTGGTGTTGAAAAGCAACGCGAGTTGCACCAGGCACGTCTGCATAGCCGTCGCCAACAGGAAAAGAAAAGTGTTCAAGCTCTCGCTGCTGATATCCGGTCTATGTCCAGTCTAGCTTACCAGGATTTGTCTCCCGACAATCAGGAAAGATTTGCCATCCAGCATTTCATTGATGGCATCAAGGCTCCGATTACGCAGAGATAAACCCCGCACAATGGATGAAGCCCTGTCGTTGGCTTGTGAACTTGAAGCATTTCGTCTCTTGGATGGGGATTGGCGAGGAAGCTCTCCGAAGCTTCGCTCTGTCGATGAAGTTCAAAGGGAGCCTGATTTGTTTAAAGCCCAAATAGAAAAGTTACGTTCTGACCTTCAAGCGCAACAACAACGTGAGGAGACTCATCAAGATGCTCTTCGACAATTAGTTCAGCAGATAGAGCAACTTTCCCAGTCAATGTCTCTGAACACCTCTGAAAACCAGCAATGTCCACCTGCTCCACATTATTTTAGTCGGAGTGGTCCATGCTGGGATTGCAAAGAATTTGGCAATTACCGTCGTAACTGCCCAGCACGCAAGCTACCGGACCACAACAAAGTAATCTCGGGAAACGGCAGCGGGGTGTCACTCAAGGGCCAGGGGGATGCCTGAGTACGAGTGATGTTGGCCCCACTGTTGGACAGGATGTGATCAATGCCATCCCACAACCATTGTCAAAACAGGACATGGTTTGTTCCGATGTGCCCATGGAAGGGTCGTAAGTTAGTAATAAATTACGTGGCCTTTATTTACCAGGCTTTATTGGTGGAACTCGTGTTATGTGGTTGATAGACACTGGTGCTGCTCGTTCTATTTTGTCGCTGAAGATTTATAATTGTTTACCTACCAGTGTCAAGTTCAGTTCAAGTTCAACAAATTCTGCGATTGCCCTTGCTCATGGTCAGCAAGCAAAAACACATGGTCGGGGACATGCTGTTGTGTGCCTGGGTACTAAAGAGTTTCACATGCATGTAATTGTGGCCGAGATTGAGGATGAGGACATTTTGGGCATGGACTTCCTGTCACAAGCTGATTCGCATATTGACATTGTACAAAACCAAGTGTCGATTAATGGAGTAGTGTTTGATTGTTGTGATTTCAAGAGCCAGCCCCTTAGTTCACGATGCATAGTGCTAAGGTCAACAATCATTGAACCAAACACTGAGGTGATTGTTCCAGTCACTGTTCACAAGCGTTCCACTAACTTAAATTCAAAGGCATCTCAATTGGGCATGCAATTGTTAGAGCCTTGCCTCACCTCACATTTGCAACAAAAGGGCCTCTATGTTGCAAGGACTCTGGTGGATGTAAAAGAGGACAGAGTTGTTCCCTTACGTGTTTTCAATGTTTCTGACGAAACTTACATCTTGGCTGCGGAAACTGTGGTTGCTCTGGCTAAGCCGGTTATTGATGTCATTTCACTGGAACCTTATGAAGAGACGCAAGAGAGTGTTGAGGGCCAAGCCAGAGTAATCAATCAGCATGTACCACGCGAAGCCATTGAAAGAACTCTAGCAGAACCCCTACAGGAACTCCTACAAAGGAGCATAGAGCACTTGACTGACCGTGAGACTGAGAGACTGCAAGAGTTGTTGTACAACTACCAACATGTAATCTCCCTTTCCGACAAGGACCTGGGCACCACACATATGGTCAAGCACAGAATTGAAACAGGCACTATGCCCCCAATTCAACAACAACCCCGGCGCGCCTCTCCATGGAAAAACGATGAGATCGAACGACAAGTAACTGACCTCTTGCAGCAAGGGAAGGTGACAGAATCGTCAAGCCCTTGGTCCTCCCCAGTTGTGCTAGTGACCAAAAAAGATGGTAGTCAAAGGCTGTGCGTTGACTATCGCCAGTTGAATGCTGTGACGGTAAAGGATGCCTTTCTCATGCCGAGAGTTGACGACTCACTGGCTGCTTTAAGTGGCTCAAGATGGTTTTCCACATTGGATCTTGCTTCCGGTTACTGGCAAGTAGCGATGGATGCGAACACCCAAGAAAAGGCAGCATTTGTGACTCCAAGCGCCTTGTACGAATGGAATGTGATGCCATTTGGCTTTTGTAATGCACCAAGTACATTTACCAGATTGATGGAACTCGTCTTGAAGGGTTTTCATTGGAAAATCTGCTTGATTTACCTTGACGATGTGATTGTCATGGGGCGCACATGGCAGGAAGAGTTGGAGCGGCTGAAACAGGTGTTTGAGCGACCGGCCATGGCGGGGCTGAAGCTTAAGCCGAAAAAGTGTTTTCTCTTCCAGAAACGGGTTTCGTACCTAGGACATGTGGTCACAGAAGAAGGTATCAGTGCAGACCCTGGAAAGGTCGAACAATGATAGGATGGGGGAGAACCGATATGGTTACTCCGAACGATCCTACATTTGTGGTATCATCTAAGCCATGCCAGAGTGCTCAAACTAGGAAAGCCTTGTCAGCTATGCGCAATGCTAGCGGAAATTACTCACCCTACAGTGCTCAATTTGGACATGAAAGCAAAGCTTTGTATGCAAAAGAGCTATATCTAATTGCAGACAGTACTTTTTTTTTTTTAAAAAAATATAAAAGCCTGGAGACCAGGCGGTTTTATTTCGTCAATGATATCTATTTACAATTCTAATTGATTAAAGTATTCGAATTAAATTATGAGTTACTTAAGTATTTACAGGTCTCCATTAACTAATGACATTTTCTCTTACAGGCGGCACGAACAGCGCACGGGCTATAACAGCCCGGAGTAAGCGCCCACCTGTAAGAGGTAACAAAGTTCTATTTACAAGTTTTCTATTTACAAAGTTCTATTTACTATTTACAAAGAGTTTTGTCCCGACCATGTGGGGCGCAAATAGCGCGCGGGCCTGTAGCCCGGAGTAAGCACCCCTCATGGGCGAGGTTTAACAAGTTTTATTATGTACAAAGGTTCAGGGGGGAGCAAGAGAGGGAAAGAAGACAGGTTTACCAGCATCGGCCGAACAAAATGCGTTTTTAAAAGACCAAAAATTCCTTAAGGTGTCAGTGTCGCTGCTAAGAATTCTGAGTTGAACATCTTTTTTAATTAAGTCGATAATCGCGTTGGAGCTCAAAAGAGAGCCTTCGAAGCTAGCTTTATTCCTGGCAAGCCAACACCAATATATGATGGTTGCCTTGAGAAAGTTAGATAAGGATATACTGGTGGTAGATTGGTCTAGGGAAAAGGGGTAGTAGATAGATGTAGGGGAGATAGAGACGGGGGAGTCGAGTAGAACACGAAAAAGGGGAGAGAAATAGTCCCAGACTTTCACAACTTTGGGACATCCCAAGAAACAGTGTTCAATAGTTTCTGTTTTGCCGCAGATCGCGCATTTGTCATTATTGATGTATCCCCAAGACTTTAGGAGATATCTTACGCGGATCATTCTATGGATCAATAGCCAAATTAGATCGTTTTTCTTGTTTTCAATTAGCTTTAGGCGAGACTTGCGCCACACCCAGGCCCAACGATTGATGGGGCGGTCTATAGCAGACGCCCAAAAACCGGAGCACCGGGGTGCAACGCAGACGGGGTCAAGCAACAAAAGATATAAATTCTTACTGGTGAGTAAATCAGGTAAGGCACCAGTTTTCTGATGCAAGGTACGGAAATTATCTAAACAAAGCCGGTAGTAATTGGAAGGAAGGAAGAGGGACCAGAATTGGTGGGAAAAGAAAAACGGGGATCTAGAATAGTTAGCTTATGTCCTAAAAAATATCGAGCTAGGTAATGCCATTTGGATGTATCAAAGTCATCTCTTAAACTGGAAAAAACAGAAAGGCGCAGGCTAGCGCACTTAGCTTTAAAATTAACGACGTTGAGGTCCCCAGAGGATGGGGGCGCACAACAGCGATCGCGACTAACATTTTCCATTTTTCCTTTCCAGATAAAAGGCCAAATGATCGATTTAAATCTATCTTGCACCCAACGGGGTGGGGGGATGACTTTAGCAACGTGCCATAAACGGCTTGCGCCTAAAGTATTTACAATTAAGGTCCTACCGATAAAAGAAAGGTCTCTTTGTTTCCAAAGATTTAGAATCGAATTTAGTTTGTCTAATTTGGCCCGCCAATTGTCGTCGTCGACATTGACGAGGCCGTTTGAGAAGTAAACACCAAGCACTCTCATTTTAGTGACCCATTTGAGGCCATAGGGAGATTCAATTCTAGTTCGCCATTTTCCTAACCACATTGCTTCAGATTTGGACGTGTTTCGTTTAGCGCCACATCCTTGTTCAAATTTTGATACGACTCGGAGAAGTGAAGAAAGAGATCTTTCGGATTTTAAGATGCAAGTGGCATCGTCAGCGTACTGGGATATTTTATATTGAAGGCCACCTACTCCGGGGAGCAGGAAACCTTCAATATCTTTACAATTACGGATGTGCGTTGATAATACTTCTGAAACTAGCACATAAAGGAGAGGAGATAATGGGCATCCCTGTCTCACCCCTCTCCGTAAGTGGACAGGGGGGGACACGGAGCCATTAACAATGATTCTAGAGAAGGCTTTAGAATAAAATAGTTTGACCCACCCACAAAAGGAGGGGCCGCAACCGAATTTATGCAATACTCTCATCATCAATTCGTAGTTAACTCGGTCAAAAGCTTTTTCTTGATCTAAGGAAATGAGAATACCTGGTTCATTTGTTTTGTCAATCATGTCAAGGGCATCAAGAAGTAAGGCCAAATTTGAGAAGATAGTGCGGCCGACCACACCGCACGTTTGGTCTGAATGCACGATGGAGTTCATGACTTTTTCAATCGTTCAGTGATGATTTTAGATGCTAACTTGTAGTCAGTGTTTAACAAGGAAATTGGGCGCCAATTTTTCGCGAGGCGTCGATCATCTTTTTTGTAGATGAGTCGTAGGAGGCCCTCATACTGGCTATCCGCGAGGGAGCCAGCAAGAAAGGCCTCGTTCAAAACAGAAAGGAGAGATTCGCTCAAATCGTTCCAAAAACACGAGTAAAATTCTCTTGGCAGACCATCAGAACCGGGTGATTTGCCGGTCTGAAGGCCTTCCAATGCAGTGAGTAATTCATCATTGGAAAAAGGGCCTTCACATAGATTGCGCTCAAAATCAGTCAGTGAAAATTCGAGGTCATCAATTATTTCAGTTTGAGTTCGCATATCAAGAGGATCTTTGGTGAATAAATTCTTGTAGAAATTGGTTAGAATTTTTTCAAGATCATTTTGTGAGTTTCTGAGAACACCGTTCTCGTCAAAGAAAGATTCAAAACTATTCGTGTCACCTCGTTTTTTCTCCAGACGGAAGAAATAGCGTGTTGGTTTCTCGCCTTCTTCGAACCATTGTGCTCGGGAGCGGACTTTAGCTCCTTCGGCTTCTTTCGAGATTAGAGAGGACAATTGGCTTTCCAAATCGGTAATTACACCTGGGTTATTTAAGCGATTAGAATGTAAAGCATTTTTAGCACGGGTTAATTGCTTAGTAATTAGGATTCTTTTGGCATTTGCTGTTCTCTGTTTACGGATACAGTATGAAATACTTGTTTTGCGGATTTCAATTTTTAGAGCATCCCGCCATTCGCGAAGGGAGGCGAATTCGGGGATTTTAAGCTTAAAGTTGTTAATCGATTTTGACATAATGTTTTTAAATTCTACATCTGAGAGTAAAGAGCTGTTGAACTTCCGAATTCCAGGACAGTGATTAGAAGGGTTAGTCGTTAGTTCAATTTTTACAAAGTCATGATCGGATAGTGCGTATACGCATGGAAGAATATTACACTTCGTTGCTAGGGTTAAGCATTTAGCGACGAGAAAGTGGTCAATTCTAGATGCCTGGGTATGGTCTTTGTTAGACCAGGTGAAAGTTACTTTGCGCGGGTTGTTTTCGCGCCAAATGTCTGTAAGTGAGAAGTCAGCACAAAGGGATCGGAGAAGTTTTTGATCAGACAATGGGATGGCGGAACAATTTAATTTATCCAGGACATTGTCTACACAATTAAAGTCTCCCCCGATCACTAGATCCCCTTGGGGGAGAAAGTAATTGTGCAGACAAAAGAAAAAACTTTTACGATCCGAAATAGCATTGGGAGAGTAAATGTTTACTAAATTTAGTTTAGAATTATAGTAGTCAATGAGTAAGCTCAATATTCTTCCGTCGGAATCGGTCAAAAAACGGATAATTTTTCCTGGGAAGTTTAGAAAAAAGAAGATGGCAACACAGGCAGACCTGCCAGTCCCGAAGGACCACAGACATTTGCCGCGCCAGAGTATTTCGAATTTCTCCGCTTGTTTTTTGCATGAGACATGTGTTTCTTGTAAAAGAATTATGTCACAGTTTGAATACTTTAATTCTTGAATAATTTTCGACTTTTACTGGAGGACCCGAGTCCTCGCACATTTAGAGAAATTATTTTAAGCTTACTCATTGAATATAAATAAAAAATTAATATCTGTACCGCCTTCTCCTAGGTTTAGCTCTCTGCCATCCATCATCATCAGTTTCTGAGCCAGAGTAGTCACGGCGGGAAGATCTATCGCGGTCATCGCGGCCGCGATAATAATCTCGATCGTTTCTATCTCTCTCTCTTCTGTCGTCTCTCCGGTCATCTCTTCGTTCTTCTCGATCGTCCCTCCCTCGCTCGTCTCTTCGTTCTCTTGGTCGTTCTCTTCTACCTTCGTCGCGTTGTTGTTCTCGTTGTTTCTCTTGATCTTGTTGTTTCTGTTGTTCTTGTTGTTTCTGCTTTTCTAGTAATTTCTGTTGTTCTTCTTGTTGTCGCTGTTGTTCTCTCTGTTGTTGTAGTTTTTTCTGCCTTTCTTCTCTTTCCTTGACGCGCTGGGCTCGCTCTTGTGTCTTTTCCTCTTCAGTTTTAGGTGGCGTTGGCTCATTATCGACGTTCGCGCTGAAGAGTAGGAAGGGGCATTGAGGCATGGAATGGTTGTCCGCTAAACAAACGGAACATCTTGGCGAGTCTTTACATTCTTGAGCTCGATGCCCAGGGCATTCACAATTAAAACAACGGACTGCAGAGCAGTCTTTGGCCATGTGGTCAGTAGCTCCACAATTCCGGCAAGCTTTTGGCTGATTTGGGTACCATATTTTAATAGGTTCACCAGCTATGTTGATGTTGGCAGGGATAGTTCGATGTAGCGCCATTCGAGCCGTTCTTACTCCATTCTCGATATGTTGTGCAATTTTGTCGCGCCGAAATGAAAGGACACGACCGTAGTGGCTGAGTCGGCCAATCACGGCAGTTTCGGGTAGTTCAGCGGGGGCTTCATGGACCTTGACGAGGACCAAACGATTTTCGCAGTCGCCCAAGAACACTTTGAGACCGGCAATCACGACAAAAGGTGTTTCAAGAGCGGCTTCTTTAGCTGCACGGCTCTTGAAAGTCACGATCCAAGATCTATTGGACGCCTTTCTCTGGATTCCGGTGATAGCGTCAATATCGATTTCTGCCGCGTCAAAAGCCTCGAGAATTATTTGCGATGTGACGATTGTATCAACGCTAAAATAAATGGAGCGATCCTTCGTGATTTTACTTTGACTAGGAGCATTCAAAAAAGGCACGGCCTTAAATTTCACACCCTTATTTTCCAGATTTTTCAGTACCTCAGGGATTTCGATTTCCACGTCTGCGTCCCAGGACTGTGAACCTTCTACCGCGCTTGCGTCTACGGCGTCTCCTGGATTCGCTGTCGTGTTATCGGTAGTAAACTGGCTGATATTTTCACTTTCCTGGCTGTCCATATTGACCAATTGCTGCAAAAGCAAGAAAAATAAACTTTTCATAAGCCTTTTAACCTTACCCAAGAGGCCGAGAAGCTTTTACTGTTTCGGCCTTCTGGGCCTCATCAGTGCAGTTTTTTTATGTTTAAGGCGGACGGCCAGGCTCCCGTGAGGGCGGTGCAATGCCTGCCGACCTAAATGTCTAATCCAAACCCGCCGCCAGAGTGCAAGGGCTTGAGGGTTGGGACCGCCATAAACGGAGGGCCCACCAGGACACCAAACTCGCTGGGGGATCGAACCCCACCTCCCAGGTTAATCACACACTTTCAAAGATTAAACTCCCATGCTCAGATTAGTGATAATGGTTAGTCAAAGCACCAAAATACCACACTCACGCATACCCGCTGACACACTTACCTACCACAGTAGGGACAAAAGCAAACAAAAACATGGACAAAACATGAATAGAACAGAACCACTGTGCAGTACACCAATGAAGGAGACCCAGCACAAGTGGCTACATGACAGACACAACAGGACTGAAACGGAACAAAACCCCTGTGCAGTACACCAATGAAGGAGACCCAGCACAAAAGGCAACATGACGGACACAGGAACACACGGGGGAGAAGGGGGAGAACTAAAGATTGAAGACCAGAGAGTTGCCTGAGACAGAAGCAATAACGCCACGAGCGCACCACTTTCTGTGGAAGAAGCGACGACGTCTGCTAGATTTGCACCGCCTGAAGGCTAGAGGTAGGTAAAACTTCAAGCGGGCTTTAATGGACGCAATCACCGCAACGGCACCAGGACGAACATTACGGAACCGGTAATCGTTCCTACACAACCAAATACAGTACTTAGAAACATTAAGAAGGTAGACGAAACCCCAAGGGACAGAAATCAATTCACTCGTCTTAAACCCGAAAAGAACATGACGTAAAAGAATGACAGGACTCATAGGGGAGAAAACGAACAACAAAGACTGGACCCAGGAGAGAACACTCTGAGCAAGCGGACAATAGTAAAACAGATGCTCAAGTGACTCAACCTGGGGACCGCAAAAACAGAACGGAGAAACCGACAAACCAAAAAGAGAGAGGCGCCGAGCGGTGTACAGAACGCCATGCGCAATCTTCCAGTTAAGGTCGGTGACACGACGATCCAGGTCGAACATAGACAGGGTACGCCACGTGGCAGGCCAATCAAGATTAGGGAATTGAAGTTCATACTTGTACACACAACGGGGCTGGACCATGTTCTCAGAAAGGAGATACAAATAGCATGACTTAGAAGACATGCTGACAACAGGGGAACAGACCAAAGGAGACGAAGAAGCATAAACAAGGCAATCCCTGGACGTGGCAAAAGACCCATCAAGTTTCCGCCACGCTAGGATCAGAGACTGGTAGAATGGTGGCAAGGCTCTAGAGTCAACAGAAAAAGGGCGAGAAAACGCAACGAGAGGAGAGACACCAAGGACAGACTGAAACCAAAACGACATCAGTGAGACCCAACTGGAGGGAGAGGAGGCAAACCTCCTCACCCATTGACCCAGAAGAGCCCACACCTTGAAGCGAACACTGACCACTGAAAAACCACCAAAAAGAGCTGGCTGCACTACTGCAGCGCGGGCGACGAGCTCCCGCTTGCCAGACCAAAAGAATGAAAACACAAGTCGAGTAAGCTCCGTCTCCACCCAAGCCGGCATGTGGATGAGTGACGCCACATACCAGACCCGGGAGAGGGCGAGAGCATTAATAACGAGAGCCTTGCCGCGAAAGGTCAGAACACGTGAACGCCAGGATTTGAGAACATGGTCCACCGCAGAAATGCGCGGGCGCCAATTATCCTCTTCCAGGTTACCAGGACCGATAAACACTCCAAGGACCTTGAGTTTCGAAGGTGTCCAATCGAAAGGGACGGGGGAGTCCGTACGGCCCCGCCAGCCGCCCAACCAAAGGCCCTTGGACTTTCCGAGATTGATCTTTGACCCGGACGCCCGCTCATACTGATGATAAACTTCCAGAGCAGCTTTGATCCCATCGTCGGATGTTAAAATTAACGACGTGTCGTCAGCATACTGAGATATGGGGGATAGTGGGGGACACCCCGGGAGGGAAAGGCCAACGATACGGGGGTTGGAGCGAATACTACAGGCAAGGACCTCCGAAACCAAAACGTACAACAGAGGAGACAGGGGACACCCCTGCCGGACACCTCGCGAGAGACCGAAAAACGGTGTCAGATGACCATTTACATTAATGGCACTTTGGACCTGCCTGTAGAACAAGTCTACCCAAGCAATGAATTGGGGGCCGAAACCCATGGTGACAAGGGTAGATCGCAGAAAGCCCCAATCCACCCGGTCGAAGGCCTTTTCTTGGTCGAGGGATAAGATTGCAACCGCGGTGCCCGTAGACTCCGCATAACTCACAACATCACGGAGAAAGGTGACATTCTCCCCTATGAACCGACCCGGCACTCCACACGTCTGGTCCCGGTGCACGACCAGGTGAATGACACGGAGGAGCCGGCCAGCAATGGTTCGTGATGCCAGTTTATAGTCGACATTCAACAGCGAAATGGGACGCCAATTCTTTGGATCAAGACGATCCCCCTTTTTAAAAGACAACGAGATCACACCTCTACGCTGAGAGAGAGACAAAGAACCGGAGGAAAAACAGTCGTTAAGAACAGCTACGAGATCAGCACCGACTACGTCCCAGAAACGAAGATAGAACTCCGCTGGAAGGCCATCCAGTCCAGGAGCCTTGTTCCGCTTCATGCCCTTAAGAGCCTCATAGACCTCGAGGGGGGTGAGGAGGCCCTCACAACTATCAGCCCGATCTCGCGGAAGGACAGAAGACAGATTACCCAAAAGAGAAGATTGGATCAAAGTGTCAGTAGGAGAAGCCGTATATAAGTCGGAATAGAAAGAGCCGAGAGTGGCACACAAAGCAACAGAAGAAGAAACAATAGAGCCACCGGGCTCTCTCAACGCAGAGATGCGGCGGTCGGCAGACCGCTTCTTTTCCAGGCGGAAGAAATAGGCCGAGGAGGACTCACCCTCCTCAACCCACTTAACTCTTGATCGCACTTGAGCACCCTTGGCAACGTAGGTGTCCATAGCTGCCAGATCCGCCAGCGCAGATCGGTAAGGGCCCGCGCAGGAGGTCATGCCAGCATCCAGCTTGGCCGAAGATGATCGATCAAGGGAACGAGGGCAGCCCTCGATGCAGTTGTTTGAGATGACTTTTTGCGACCTGATGGTAAGGCCTTTTATCCGTCCTTTCCCGCGGTCCCACCATTTGGCGAGAGAGGGGAAGCCAGGAAGGGTACGACGCCACGAAATCCACTCTTCCCTAACGAGCTGGCAATTTTCCGGGTCATCTAACATGGATATGTTCAGTTTCCAGTAGCCTGGCCCAGGTGGGACGACGTCGGGAACAGAGACAGACAGCACTACTGCACTGTGGTCCGAAAAGGGGCAGCAGTACATAGCGCAAGAGGACACCGATGGGAGCCAGGCAAAGGGCACCCCAAACAGATCAATGCGCGACGCCAAACTGCCATCCCACCTGGTCCAGGTGAAACCCGAGGAGGAGGGATGGAGGTAACGCCACACATCCATAACACAACATGCCTCGAAAAGCTGGGCCAGCGAAGAGGAACTGTCTCTGTATGAACTTGCAGGTTCAGAACCATGCCGGTCAAGGGCTCGGTCAAAGACGGCGTTGAAATCCCCAGTAAGCACAGTAGGGACAGATGGATCGACTTTTGAATGGAGGTCATCAAGGAATTTATTCCGCGTAGGGTTGCAGTTAGGGGCATAGACACAGACCACACGGAAGACTTTGCCAAAGAGAGAGAATTCACATTGCAGATAACGACCATCGGCAGACCAGGAGTTTAGAAGAGATAAAGAAGAACGATAGAGAATAACACAACCACACGAGTGAACAGAACCAGGAGCCAACACAGACGAAAAGCCGGACGATGAAAACCACAAAGAACACTCAGCCAGAGTGACACAATGAGTTTCTTGCAGGCAGACAACATCAACCTTCACGGGGAGGGAACGCAACCACTGCAGAAAGCCAAACCTTTTAGACTGGTCCCGCAGACCATTACAGTTTAAGGTAAGGATGGAAAGAGCCATCACTGCGCACAAAAGGGAAGCCATCATGCTTAGGTCTTCTTCTTACCGCCCGAGGACCTCTTGCCAGCCTTACCCAATGCTGCTGCAGATGGTTTTGCAAGCTTCTTACGCCGGGACAAAGCCGACGTAGCCGGAGGTTCTGGATCCGGGTCTTGGGGGGTTGACTCAGAACCAGCGTCCGATGCAGGCCTCTTACGAGTAGCCATGGCCGGAGCTGTATCCATTTCGGAAAGCTCGTCAGCCAGGGCCAAAGAGCTAACATTATTCTTACTGGTACCTTTACCACTAGTAGAGCCTTTTTTGGCATTCTTATCCTCTTTACTATTTACTTTAGCAGGGACCACACTTGCAGTTTCCCCTTTACTAGATAAATTATCAGTAGCGCTACCGTGATTAACGTTAACTACACTAATTGAATTAGGGGCACTGTCAGTACCACCATTTACTTCATTACTAGACACTAGTTCACTATCATTATTTTCAGTTGACCCAGAAGGGGTCTTACCCGAGGCGTCTGCCCCTCTAGTTTGCTCATCATTCGGAGCCTCACTATTTCCTTTACAATTACTGACATTACTCTCTGACCCAGTCCGAGGAGAAAGATCAGTATTAGCGCTGGCATTGGTTAGATACTCAGCGAACTCAACCTCTTGTGGGGCACTATCAGCAAGTTGTCTAACAAAACTATTAGCTGCAACAGACAGCATTTGGACTGCCTGGGTAGCATAAGCCTCATCCTCAAAGAGAGGAGCACCCGACACCGAGGCCTGGGTACTAGCCGCTATCTCATCGGCCACAGGGTCACCACTGGCCGGGGGGACGACAGGAATCTGTGGCTGTACCAGTTGGCCGCTGGAGTCCAAAACAGGGGTGCCCAATTCCATGCCTGACACCTGGGAGGCCGCTTTACCCACCAAGGGTTCGGCTTCACTATCACCATCGACAGCGTCTTCGCACTCGATATCACCAGCCGCCTCAGCAGCATCGCCCTCATCAATGTCACCCCCATCATCGCCAGCCTCTTCCTCCCCACCAGCGCTACCAACCGGGGCCCCAGGGGCCACCGGGGGGGCCTGGGGAAGGATCCATGCAGATGTACACTCCCTAGCAAAATGCCCCGCCTTGTGGCAGCGGCGGCACTTACCCTTATCAGGGCACTGTTTTGCCGCGTGTCCAACTTGTCTACAAATATCGCATCGCAAAGGCTGGTCACGGTACCACACCTTGCAGCGAATACCCCCGATGGAAATGAAACGAGGGATTTCCTTTTTGACAACCATTTTGACAAGACGGCAGCCAGTAGAGACTGACGGCTTGCCAGGCCACATTTGATGGCGGACAGACTTGATCTCACCATAGCTTGAAAGCGCGTTCTTAACTGATTCCACTGGGCCCTCATAAGGAAACCAGTGGACGACGACCATACTAACTTGAGGGGGTGGAGGGGGGGGAGAAATGACCTCACATTCGACCCCATTAAGAACCACCGACCCACATTCCTGATAGTGGAACATAGCTAACGCACCCTTTTCATCATCAAAAGTCACCCTGGCAATAAAACCGGGGCACTGCTGGATAGACACAACTTTAGCAACATGCCCAGTTTTCTCTTGGAAGTGGGCATCTATATAACTAATTATTTGTGTGGAACTTGTCCCATTAGGGAACAAATTACAACGTATGTCAATGGTTCTTTGGAAACCAACCATAATTAAGATTTTGTAGTGTCCAAGACTCAACAAGAAACGTGAGTTCGGCCCCACGCAACACAGCCCAAAACTGGATGGGCGACCGAAAAATTTTGTTTCGCCGAAAACACACCGGAAAAATCGGAAAACGCCGAACACCCGGAAACCACGGTCGAAAAAGGCCGAAAGAAAGGACCGAAAAAACCCTCTGAAATCGGCACGAAGCCGGAAATCGGCAGGGTTGCCGAAGAAGTCCGAAAAACGCCGAAAGATAAAAAGGCGAAAGAGGACTAAAATCGACCAAAAGACAAATACTCACAAGAGTCCGTGCCCCAAGAGTGATCCTGCGCAGAATCCCAAAGCAGAGTGAATACTGTGGAGGTGAAGGAGTAAATCCTGGGCCTCATCAGTGCAGTTTTTTTTTTATGTTTAAGGTGGACGGCCGGGCCCCGATGAAGGGAGGTGCAATCCCGCCGACCTACATGTCTAAACCCAACCCATTGGCTTACGTGCAATGCCTTAGGGAAGGGGACCACCAGAAACGAGGGCCACCAGACGCCAAACTCGCTGGGGAATCGAACCCCACCTCACTTAAAAATTAACACACTCACACCCAAAAATTAAACACACCCGCTCATTACTTAACTAATTATTTTCTTTTGTTTTTCTTTTTATGACCTTAATTAATTACTTTGGGAACTTTTTGTTGAAAAATTTTATAGCAGTCTTAAAGTCCTCATCTTTCAAACCAATAAAGCGGGGATCTGAAGTCCAACGGCAAAAACGTTTTCGCTGATCAGGTGGTTTACGATAATCAACCGCAATCTCCCACAGGATTGCTCGGTGGTCTGCAGAACAGGCTGCCAATTCCGGAACTTCAAGGAAAACATCAGGGCCATTGCGGATATCACTCATGGGTGAAACCACAGGACTTTTAGATGGGGCCTGTTGAGTCCTCTTAACTGAAACGGGAACAGAGGAAGCGGGGCGTTTCCGGGAAACAGTGGTCCAGGGACCACTTTCACCAGCCATGTCAGAGTCAGCAGGGTTAGCAAAACCCTCGGTTGCTGATATAATATTCTCATTTCCAGTCGTTTCACAAGAGGCGAAACGGTCTTCGCTTGCATCAGAGTCTGGAGGGGAACCAACTTCATCTTCAGAGTCTTCAATAGCAGCGTCGGGGGTCTCTTCTTCGGCGGGAGTGCTCTTCACCGGAGGAACAGCCACACCGTTCTCTGTAACAGGGGCGTCAGCCTCAGCTGGAGCAGCCACGGTCACCTTACAATTCCGAGCCAAGTGCCCATCTTGATGACACCGGAAGCATTTTCCTTTGAGAGGACAATCAGCTGACTTGTGGCCAACTTTGCGGCAAGTCCCACACTGGAGGGGTTGCCCCCTATACCAAGTTTTACAACGAACACCGCGGATAGGGATAAACGGTGGAATGACATTCCTAATGACCATTTGGACGATGCGTGACCCGGTGGACACTGAAGGCCTTCCGGGCCAAACCTGATTGCGAACAGATTTGACCGTACCATATGCAGACAAAGCTGTGCTGATGGCGTCGTTTGATCCCTCAAAGGGGAACCAAGAAACTACAACAGTAGTAAGCTGGGGTGGAGGAGGAGGAGGCTTGACCACCCTACACTCTACATCACCCAACTTGATGACACCTAACTCCTCAAAAAATAACTTAGCAACATCCCCGTTCTCTGCAAAAGTGACTCTGGCAACACGGCCAGGGCATGCCTGCACCGCAGCCACCCGATGATCAGACTCTCGGTCGAAAAAACCCAGCAACAGACCAACCGCTTGCGAAAAAAGTACCTCCTCAGGGAGCCCCTGACAATCAACGTCGATAGTCCTATTAAAGGACACGACCATGCTGAAGTTCGGACCCAACCCAAAGGGATGGGTGACCGAAACAGAGAAAAAGCAAAAAGAAAAGCAAGTTCGGATCGACCGAGAAATCCCAAAAAAGGGATGGGCGACCAAACAGAACCAAAGAAAAAACACTGCCAAGGAGGAAGAAAGTTGCAAGTTTTCCCTCCCGGCAGGTACTCACTTATCCAACAAAAATCCTCAGAAACCTCAAAAACAAACCAAAACAAACTCCCAACCACTAGGGAAAGGAGCGAACACTTACCAACAAGCAAAAGTCTCGTCAGTGCAGTGCTAATGCTAGGATGGGGGAGAACCGATATGGTTACCCCGAACGATCCCACATTTGTGGTATCGTCTAAGCCATGCCAGAGTGCTCAAACTAGGAAAGCCTAGTGAGCTATGCACAATGCTAGCGGCAATGACTCACCCCACAGTGCTCAATTTGTATGCCAAAAGAGCTATATCTAACTGCAGACATTATGTATTTATATATATACATATACACACACACATATATACATACATATATACATACATTGAGATAGAGAAAATTCTAAGAGACTATACTATCATCCCTACAAGGCTGTTTACCCACTCATTAGGGGATTTTGTTACAAAATCCTCTGATGATCGAGTAAGTATAAGCAAATAACAGGCTTGTAGGGATGAAGTATAATCTCTCTTTTTTCCCATCTCAATATACATCACACTCTATTTCTATGTATCAAGCACTGTATAATGGAAAAATCAATAAGGAATTTCTTGATCCTACGAATATACAAATAAATTGTAAACAACTGAATGATTACCAACTATTTCGCACTGTCCACTACTGCTCCATGTCGTTGTTGCAGGTATTGGGAAATAGTGTCCATTAACTATGGCATCCCTGTCATGAAATGGCCAGCATTCATGAACTTGCTGGTCACATTCAGGGCACAAGTGTCGCATGATGGAACACATGTCACATGTCACAACTGCAGCTTTATCTAAGCATCTGCTGCACATGATATTTTCAGTAACAGCATAAGTGGCTTCCAGTAATTCTTTAAATATTGTTGACCGTTGCTCTTCCCAGCTTTCAGTCAAGAGTGTCTGCCTTTCTGCCCAATTTTGTCTTTTTGGTGGGTTGCTTTCTGGCAACCTCTGCAAAAGCTCCTGTGCCTCCAACAGGATTTCTTTCATTTCTCCTTTACCAAAATGACAAAAACATGTTCATGTTGTAGTAACAACTCAGGAAATACAATCAACAAGGACAATGATTATGACAACAAATAGAAAGTGTAAAATCATATTGTTACACTTAGAACTAAAAGAAGCTTTAACCCTTTATACCATAACACCAGTATGCAAACTCTCCATACTATGCTCTTTACATTTCCTAAGGTGCTGTCAAGGAGAGTTGTTGCACAATAAAGAGCCTCTTGAGTTGATGATCATTTCATTTATTCTTGTGACCTAGATGTGTGTTCTAGGGATGATAGTTTAATGAGAAATTAGGTGCTAAACACTCTTAGATGTTAAAGGGTTAAGCCAAAAGCACCGGACATCCATGTTCAAGGAAATGTATGATTAGTTCATCAGGTTTTTAGCAACAAAATTTCTTCACCCTCTAACCGACTTAAGGAGGTTTAAATTCCTCTTGCCTTGCCATAACAACTCCGACCTTTTATAACTAAAGTAATGTGGGACTGAGTGACTCTACTGTATTTATTTTGCATCCTAGACCTATACTAATGAGCCACCACGTAAATAATCTGACATTATCCCTTCCCACCCTTACATCAGTATATATGTTCTCCTTACTGTCCCCTATACATTCCCATAGAGGCTGATGAGGAGACATTATTTCATAATCTACAGCTTCCCACTAGTTGGTCACCATTTCCTTTATTCTAATTACCCTCATGTGTGAATTGGGCGTGATATTGTAAGGAGAAATTAGATGGTAGCTAGTCACTCTTAGTGGGTTAAAAGGTTAGTTGAATTACTCCACAAGTAACTCCGCCACAGAAGCGCACATTAACACCAACCTCGATATTGATGATTACAAACCTCCTACTGTACTGGACGCGCGCGTGGTTTGATCCGCACTTTCATGTTCATAACTTACACTCGCATTCTATGAAAGGTCTTCAGAAAAAGAAGAAAAACGATCGATTCAGAGCTAACAAATTATTTTGAGCGGAGAAAAAGTTGATGTGGCATGTTCATTAATGAAAGCTGACAAGATGATTTACCATCACGTTTATGAGGAGCTGAGGTTTCAAGGATAGAATTTGTATCTTTTCGTCTTCTTTTCGATTGACCAGAGTATGTTCCCTTATTATTACGAAGTCCTGAAACGGGGTCACTAGCAAATTCATACTGTCGAGCTTTCCGCTGTGTCTTCTTTGACAAACCCAACAATTCTTTCCCTTTACTGAGAAGCTCGGACATTGAGGGCAGCTATCTCTTTCGGTTTTCCCCTAGGAATAATTAGACGAGAGTAAGACTGAGGAAGACAAGCAGTATGCAGACTGTCGAAACGTCGCGATTCACATCAAAAGTGACAACATCGTGAGACAAACGATAATACTTTATCATTAATGAGACTACAGCTTACAAAGGGTCGAGGAAAAGACTGATTCTAAATTAGTAAAGTAAGAGTTACGGTAGCGAATGAAGTAAAGACTTTCACAAAATAATCCATCACAACTGAAAGCACCTTTTTCCGCCATCTTGGATGCTGTAAGAGTGTGGAACTGAAGCCTCCTCTTCATTTTAAAGCGTCAAGAACGCATGTCGTGAAATTACCATAATCATTAATTTGGTGCCAATTAAGAAATAATGATAATCATTATTTCGGTCTCGAGATCATGTTGAATAGTGGGAGACGAAGGGATTTGAGGTTCTTGCTTTGCAAAGATAATATATAGCTGTTTGACGTGCGTCATTACTTTCGTATGAGGTGTTCCGTTTTTGGAAACGAAGAGGGTACTCCTGGATGGAAGGTAGGAAAATCTGTGGCATATTGCGAGTCGTGTTTCAATGAAATGATGGAACGTGAATCAAGTCAGAGTAACATGACGAAAAGCCAAGATGACAAAGCAAAAACAAACAGCAAAACAAAAGCATCAGTTAAGCAATTAAGCAAACGCTCAACTGTAGACGTCTTCGACACGGTCTAGCACTGAAATAAGTAGTGCGCCCGGGAATATTGACAGCGAACAGAGTTAAATTCGACAGAGTTAAATTCGACGTTTGAATCAAATGCCGTAGTTAACTATTTTAGAGTTAAACTCGGCACATGTGAAATTCAACGTTTGAACTGGGCCTAAGTTGAGACCACAGTGCAATATATGTGACATTAGAGAGTTAGAAAATTTTCAAATATTGTAAACTTTGCAAAGTTACATCATCCTGGAGGTCATCAAGTCAAACAGGCTTGTTACTTGCAAAAGAAACTCTGGTTTTATTTAATTTTTTTTTTTTATTTTGATACACATCCAAGATTCCAATCTTTATCAGTCCGGCTATAATGAGAGGAAAATAAAGATAGGCAAACAGGAATGGGCTCCTGACGTAAGGTAGTTTCTAAACGGAAAAATTTTCTTCAGAACGAGGTTGGCACGATTTGCCAATCTCCAAGATCATTCGATTTCCGCTTCGGTTCAAACCCTCTTCGTTTGAATTTGCTAAGCGGAAATAGGAAGAAGATATTCTCCATACAATCCTTCTTACTAACATTTGATCTGAATTAAAGTTTAGAATCCGGGATGCGAGAGGGATTTTTTGCTCTCTTTTTTAATTATGTGAAACTCCGCTGGAAACAATCACTGCTGGAATGGTTGTCAACTAGAACCGTGAATTTCACCTTTAGCGTAGTCCGTGACAAGCCTCGTGCGTCAATGTTTTACTTTCGCTAGCTGTAAGAGCAACAAACTTTCCATGTGTTTTTTTGAGGTGGAATGATTTTGCACGATGAAAGGGAAATTGCTTAGTCTAGTATTAAAAGCGAAAGCGGTAGCATTGTTTAAAACATCTGTACGAGTGTTGTATGACACACTCTTTACCTTTGACTCAGCTCAAATTAATTATAGAGACAATGTTTTGGCTCTCGTCAATTTTATTTGGCATCAAATGGCCTAAATTTTTTTCAGCGATTTGTAAGGAATTAGAGTAAATCTCTTTCGAGATGAAAAAATGAAACTGTTATGTACAAAGCAGTACCAGACGCAATCAATACACTAAATCCCTGAATGCAGAAACGTAACTCTTTACCAAAACAAAGACTGGCCTTTGAAGTCACTTGAATCCCTATTCGGTGGTATTCTCTTTCAGTCACGCTATTCAAGTGAGTAAGCAATGTCGTGCATATACAGGTTCGATGACTAATCCATTTTCTATAGCAACCAGGAAATCCCTCGTTTGTGTTGCTAAAGAAGGAAAACTAGGGTTAGCGCCAAAAAATTTATTGAATTTTTTTTTGCGCCTGTACGTGAAAAAAAGCCGTTTTGTCTTTTCAGTGGAACTGAATTAAACCTCGCATAATTTTCAAGCCAGGATTGTTGAATATCGCGAGTGATGAGCTTCATGAATGAATAACTTTATTGACGTGTCAATCTTTCTAGTTTTTACAAGTAAAAACTAATTGGGGACACCTACTACGTAAACTAAACTAATAATTATAATAATAATGAGAAGAAAAACTATACACAAACAATATAAAATTGATAAAATTAAGTTTTACATAACTCACAATTTTCACAATTATTTTTCGATATAACATTTTATAAGTCAAGGACTCTGACTCGATTTTTTAAATGCAGTTAGAGAGTCAGCCATTTTGATTGGTTTGTGGAGCTACGACCAAATATAAGGTCCCACGTACCTTCAGCTATGTCTTCCATATATAACCGTGTTGTATCTTGGTAAGGAGAATTCGTCTGCATTCCTAAGATTGTACCTACTTATGCCGCAGCTAAAAAGCTCAGAAGTATATGGTGGGACTAAATTTTTCTTAACTTTATACATAAATATAACCATGCCCTGGAGTCTGCGATTACATAGCGTTGGAAGTCTTGCTTTATCTAGAAGTGCTTCATAAGTGCTAGCCCTGTCACAATAAATAGCCCTCATTGCACGCTCCTGCAGCCTTTCAAGCTTTCTCTCGTCTGACGAGCGGCAATGGTGCTATACTATAGACCACTTTCATAAATGGCTGCCGGATTAATATTCTTTTGTTTAAATTTAAATTAGCCCTACTGGCCTCGTTCTTCAGTACAAAATCCAAAAGAATACATTATCTCAAGCGAGGCCAGTAGGGCTAATTTAAATTTAAACAAAAGAATATTTATACGGCAGCCATTTATGAAATTGGTCTCAGACAATATTTAACTTGGGGTAAAATAAAAGCTTTAAAAATTCTTGATTTAGCTTCAGTAGGCATTAAATTCCTAAACCTCATAAGTACTCCTACTTTCCTTGCCCCCTTAGTACAGACATTATTGATATGCTTAGTAAAGTTCAAGTCATCATCAATTGCCACTCCCAAAAAATCAATCCCGGAACTTGATTTTATGTTAATGTCCTTTATATTTAGGTTCATTCTCTTTTTCTTGTGTCTTGGTCCTGGACTCATAGCTTGAAATTTATCTTGGTTACACTTGAGTAGATTTTGTTGATACCATTCAGAGGTACGGATTCCCTCATCGTTCAGGATTGTTTCTACATCCTCAATCTTCTCTCCAGCAGAGTACACTTGATGGTCATCAGCGTACATAGCAAGCCTACCCGCATGAATATTCTGGACAAGATCGTTCTGGAATATGTTTCAAAGCAGTGGTCCTAGGTTTGATCCTTGTGGACAGCCTCTGTTTGTCTCTCTCCATTCCCTAAATTCTCCTGATCTCATCCGCACCCTGTTTTTTCTTCCTGTGAAGTAGCATCTCATCATGTCTATAGCACTTTCCGAGAAACCATAGGCCCACAATTTTGCTAACAATTATGGCGGATGAAGGGAATCAAATGCTATCGAAAGGTCTGTCGATAATATTCCGTCTGTCGATAATATCATCAGCTACAAACGACCCCGATGAATCGTAATTGAACAAAAAGAAAAGGAAAATCTCAGTTGTAATATTCTATCAGTTTTTCTGGCACCACAACATACGTTTTCTAGGGATATAAAGTTCGTATGCTATCTTTTCCTATTCGATCAAATACATTCGCGACTCATTTGACTCCCGAGTCGTTTAAGAATTCCAAGTATCTCTTCGTAAAACCGTCAGCTATGGGAAAAACACAAATGGTGTGATATGCAAGAAGACGATCTGAGGAGAGAAATTATAGATTCTTTCATCATGGCTAACTGCTTTTGACATATATGATAATCCTCTGCATTTAACTGATAGGAATATTTAAACAACTCGTTAAAATTGAATAAATCAATGTTAAAATCCAAAATGCTCTACATGACTCCAGTTGCACATTCACTTTGTACTACTACGAGACAGAATTAATGAAACCATCTCCCAAAACAGTTTGCATGTAATTTTTAATGTCAGTATTTTTAACGAGATTGGTCTGTTGGGTATTTCCTAAACGTTGCTATTAATTCATTAAAAGAATTGGTAAGTGGTTATGAATCTTAAAAGCACTTCGATGTGTTTATTTTTCATCAACCGTCACAGTCGATGTGAATGGACGTTTCTTTACTGTAAGGAAACAATTGACAGTTGTTGTTTGATAAAATAACAATAACAGACAGTTCTCTCAGCGAAATGGAAAGGAGTCTTTTTCATTACATGATTATTTTAACGTGCAATAATAAGCAATGAAATAATAAGATGCTCGGTTTTTCAGCTGCATACTTACAGCGTTTTTACCCGGCCGTCATAAGACGCTGTTATAAGCTGACAAACAAAAATGGCTTTTTTTCTGGAACTTCTCGTAAATGTCACCCACTGAATGTAATAATTTTTTTTTCTACAAAGGAACAAGCGAATAGCAGTGAGTCGATGATTCATAACCAGTATGAATGCTACACAGCATGGCAACTCAACATGGTAAGGGAAGAATTTCTGTTTAATGTTTTATAGTTTTATGCATGGAAACATCATATAAACTCCACGTGGAAACCTTTACCACGAAGGAGGTTGACAAGATTTGCAACAGAGAGAGCTTCGTGATAGTCTAGTCTACGGGGTTCATAGCAACGAGAAATTAATTTTTTTTTGTTGAATCTGCGGTGAAAAGAAAAATAAGAATTTTAAAATTTTGTGGCAAAAAATAAGTTTCCGAATAAGTATGCAGATGTGATATCCATGTTTACCGCAAAGAGATTTTGATCGGTTTAGCGGGATTCAAGTGACTGGTTCCAAAATTCAGGAATTATGAAATCACTCTCAGTTGCATGTTCAAAAAATTTATCCGGCCCTTTCCAATAGAATAGCACAGTTTAACCGAGGGATTTCTAATTTTATCCATTTTGAATGGTTTTTGCAAATATTTGACAGCACTTCAAACTAAGATAGGGCCACGTCATACACCCTATGCAGAACGAAAAGAGACTGGGAGCGTTTAACTTGAAAACGAGGCTAGTTGGGCCAAGTAAATAAAAATGGCCGCCTGATGTGAAGAGCGCCAGGTTTTGAAAATGCCGCAAAACTGTTGCGTGCCAAACTGTACCAAAAAGAAGTACAGAACCGAAAGTGGGGAGAAAATTTCTTACTTTAAATTTCCGGACGACACTATCCTAAAAAAGCGTTGGCTCCATGCCATTCGTCGAGACGAAGGAAAAGAGTTTAGAGTCAGCGAAAACACGAAGGTCTGTTCTCGTCATTTTAAGCCCGAGGACTTGGTTAAAGCTGTTGGAGGTCAGCGTGTTTATGTGAAGGCAGGGGTAATTCCATCTCGATTTTCGTGGTCCAAAGCAGGTTCTCCGAAAAAGAGAGCACCTCCTAAATGTCGCAATATTTCTTCTATAACAGGGTGTTCAAACAAGGAGTTGCAACACTCTCAAAGTCAAAGTCAAACAACTGCAAATGCAGCTAAAGCAACTTTTGAAACCTGTACTTCATCGGCAGCTATTAGTTATCCTGATGTGGAAAGCAGCTTAAATTCGTGTGGAGATCAAACAGGTGAAGTTAAAGAACTTGTAAGTATTCGAGGTTTTGAACTCGAAAATGCGAAGTTAAAGGCTGAAATAGAGGTATTAAAACGCCAGTTGAATCTTAAAGATTCCCGCCTTTTTCAACCACGCAATTTTACTACCGATGAGGACATTGCCTTTTATACTGGATTTCCTAACTTAGCAACATTTAATGCTGTGTTTGAATTTTTAAATACTGGATCGAAAGGAGAAAACATCAGGTACTGTTCATCAAAAGAAAGAACTGTCCAAAAGGAGTTTTACGATGGTGGAAACGAGGAACCAGAGGGATGTACTAGTATAGGTAGACGAAGAAGCTTAGAACCCAGAGAGGAGTTCTTCCTTGTTCTGTGCAGACTGAGAAGAGGATTTTCAGAAAAACATCTGGCTCACTTGTTTGGTATTTCACAATCGACAGTAAGCAGAACATTCCTTTCTTGGATTAATTATATGTATTTAAAATTTGGTCAAGTATCTATATGGCCTAATAGGGAGGTCATAAGAGTTACAATGCCTGACAGCTTTAAAGAGAAGTACTCTCTTCCACCCGTGTAATAATCGATTGTACGGAAATAAGATGCCAAATGCCTTCCAGCCTTCTGTTGAATTCCAAACTGTTCAGCTCCTATAAGAACCATGTAACTCTAAAAGGCTTAGTTGGAATTGCTCCCAGTGGAGCTATAACTTTTATCAGTCAGCTATATAGTGGAAGCATTTCCGATCGTGAAATTGTTGAACGAAGTGGTTTCCTGAAGTTGAAGTTTGACAATGGTGACACCGTGATGGCCGATAAAGGTTTTACAATTGAAGACCTACTCCCACTGGGTGTAACCCTAAACATTCCCCCCTTTTTAGGTTCCAATAGCCAAATGACAGCACAAGATGTTATCAAGACTCAAGAAATTGCTTCTGTTAGAATACATGTTGAACGGGCTATCAACAAAATCAAGAATTTTCACTTATGGGATAGTGTTGTACCCCTCAGTTTGTTTGGGGTAGTAAACCAAATGTGGAGTGTCTGTGCCTTTTTATGTCACATTCAGGACCCTCTCATTTCCACTTAACACTGAGTTAGACAGAGCTCTGAGGTACACTACAGAATTTCAGTCAATTTAATAAATGTAAACTTCATGATATCTCTCAGGTTAACTATTTTCTAAACCAACTAAAACTAAGGATGTGATTAGCTTGCTTTCAGTCCCAAACACTTTAAGATGTAAGTTTTACATGTAGTTCCAAAGATCTTAAAATCAAATAATAAAGAGGTACTAAACTTACAAAAGCTTTATCCTCAAAGCTATCTTATTATGCAGACCATGTTGGTTTAAACATATCCAGTTAGGTATGAGACACAATTCTCTTTACTCATGACAAGATTAGATTGTGGTAGTTAACCCTTCTAGTGCTTACTGAACTCTACAGAGGCTGGTGCTATGAAATATTCAAAATAGCTGTTCCTTAGGCCTTCATTCAATACTTCCCAGAATTGAGGATCAATTATGATCCTCTCTATACTTATGCCTTTGTTAGTATAGATAACAAAGTCACACCAACTTGCTCTTGTAATACCTAGTTGACCCTGTATCTGGAAGTAGTACTGATGCCCCCTTTTCAGCCTTGGCTTTCCATTTACATTTTCTGCAAAGAAACTTTCATCCGCACATGCTTCTAAGGGACTAACATGAAATTTTGTGTAAGGACATTTAACCTCTACCAACCCAAAAGGCTTGCTACAGCCTCGGTCAATGACCTTGCCATCTGGTGATGCTGCTAAAAAGGGAGAGGCCATACTGACAACAAGACCACTTTTGAACACTGAAACTGGATTCCTTGTTGAAAACATATATTTTTTATACTCCTTTAAGGCTACAGGCTCGTAGGTTTTCCCATGTGCAGTTTGTTTGGCAGTAAATGGTTTGGGATGAAGCAGATTGTTTACTAGAGTGTCATGATTCCTTTGCCTTTTTAAAATTGTATAGAAATTAGATGCTGTGTACCGAAATTTTCTTTCTGCCTGCCATTCTTCTGATGCTACTTGTTCAATTGTTTTCTTCTCGATGGTATTAAGCTTTACCTCATCAACAATCAAATGTTCCAGGAGTGCTTCCTGGCTGCTTCTTAAATCATCTGGCTTTTCATATGGCTCAGATTGTTGCAAAGGAAATGGAGGATATACAGAAATAGCATTTTGTTCATTATGACAGTCTACTCTTGGCATTGAGTCAATATTACAGAAAACTTGAAAATTAGACTCTGTGAACTGTAACTGGTAACTTGCATAGGAGCCACTTGGACATTTTCCAAATTTTGTTTCCTGTAAGTTGGTACAACCAGTAGACATAATTTGAGACAGGGAAAACTTAGGGTTGATCTTTTGAAGTTTGTCTTTTAACAAAGCCTCATCAGATGCCTGTGTACCCAAATTTTTCCTAGCTTCATACAACAAGCACCTTACTCCACTATCAGGGTTATATTCTGCGTCTAAATTCACCTTTTTTACCTCAAGTTCCATGACAGGTTGGGGCTTGATTTTATCCCCTCTTACAGGCCTGTGCCATAGTTGTAAACTTGAAGTGCATGCCTTAGCTTGTGTCATATCAGAGTCATTTTCCAAGTCCTTGATATCTTGACAACAATACAAGCTGAACTTACAAAGTTTCATCATAACAGCCAGCACATGATTGCAAAAACCAACAGTTCCTGCTACACATGTACATGAGGCATATTTAACAGCTCCAGTTACTAAACAAAGTGCAACTTGTAATTTATGGGGTGGCTCATTTTTTTTGAAACTATGGTAACACAAGCATTTAAAAAAGAAATAATGGTCGTCACTTGCGCAAGTTAAGTCCTTCAGATATTCATCAACAAGAAATGTTTTTGCCTTTTTCATGCTTGTTGGAACCGCATGGTTCTGTTTATTTTTGTCCAAGTTTTTTCCAGATTTAGAAATATGTAAATCCACCTCTGCCCTTGTGAATAATGGCATGCGTTGCAAATTTGTAGACCATCCAGCTGATGGAAATTCAACAGTTCTTTCCTCAGGCATCGCATCACTTTGAGCGAGTTGTTCTTGTCTCTCCTTCCGACGCGTGTATAACAGATTTTTATCGGGATCCACAACATCTTTATCACGACCAGACGCAACATATTCAAGAACTCTTTAAAATGAAAAGTTGAAAAACTATTAATCATTTCACCAACATTTCATTTCGAAAAGTAATTCCTAAAATCCTTTGATCTTCTTGTACGATATTAAAATCTGTTTAATTCTAAGAAGTATCACGCACGACTGACAAATACTGTACTTGCCTTTTCGCCAATTGTGCCTTTGTTTTTAACCCCTTTGCTGGATCGCCACGACATTTTAACCAAAAACGAAGTTCATCTGATTTTAGAGCAGTCGGATTTCTTCCTTGAAGCGATGCTCCTGGGATATCTTCCTCTGTAAGAATCTGAGAAAGACGGCTACTTACAGAGTCATGAGCGGCCATATTTTTAACACGAGCTAACAAGGCCCAACTAGCCTCGTTTTCACGTTTATCGCTCCCAGTCTCTTCTCGTTATGCATAGGGTGTATGATTTGAGTGATCAGACGTTCTTTCAGTTTTTCCGTCCGATCGGACGTTCTTTCTTCCAGAACAAAAGGCTTTTGCGTATGATTTCAACCCCACTCGATGAGTGAGACAGGAATGCCTTCCTTAATTTCCTGTATGGTTTTAGGGGCCACCATGAAGGAAGGCAACAATTCAATAAAAAATTTCGGTCCTCCTTTTCACTAATACATTTAAATATCTTCAAAATAAAAGAGCATTATGTTTAATATATCAAAGAAATTCATTTCACAATAGCTTGTTTTGAGATAATGTTCGCTCTTTGCGCGCTAGCTTTCATTTATCGAAATATCAGTTCTTATCACTAAATGCGAAACATTTCTCTTGTCAGTACATTTGAGAATATTTACTGATGTTTTGCCTTGGTACGGTTTCCTTGAGATAAGATATTGTACGTGTAAAAGCGTAACGATGACAATCCTTTTCAGAATGCGAATAATTCCATGACTCTCCTCTTATATCATGAATTAAGTGGCGTGAGTTCTTACTTTATTTCTTTTTTTTTTTCGAAAAGGCTATTTTTATGGCTGATGTTGGTTTTCACCTTAATTTAAACCTTTAACTAGCCTCACAATGCTCGCTTCTCTTCAGTTGTTCCGGCCAATCGTGACTTCCGGCGAATCGTGACTTATGAATCAAGTTAGTCCACATTGCAATTGTTTTGACTGAGAAAGAATTTTAAAAAGAGGCTTATTTAACAGTTATTACGTCCATTTCAACTTTTTTGTGGTTAGGATATTGCCAATTTCGTACATTTTTTTAATACTTTCTTAAATTTTAACTAATTCTTTTTCATTAATTTTGATCAACTGAAGCTCGCCTTCTTCCGCTCTAGCATAATTGAGAACGAAGATTTCTTCACTATTTGTCCACGGTTGCATCGCTCCGACGAAGGGCTAACACCCGAAACGTCAGCTTTTGTAATCGTTACGGTGGCCAATTTGAGTTTCAACTTTGTTGATATATGCAAATTATTGTATCAATAATAGCTGGCTCGAAGTATGTTTTTAGTTTCTTTGTAGACAGCTGAAGAAATATTATTCGGGCAAATCATTTAAAGAGCTCTCTTTAAAGGACAAACATTTTGTATACAAACATTGGACGTACATCATATTGTTTCTTTGGAGTACCAAATTTAACTTGTTTACTCTATATGAATACCAATTTTATTTTATGCGTCAACTTCGCGAAATTTAGCATCTTAATGTCAACTTTGCGGCTTGCTTTTCCCGCTGGTACATTACTTCATATAGCGGGCACTATTGTTTATTTCTTTGAACTTTTTGGCTTAAATTCCAAACGAACATTTGAAGAAAAGATTTCTGAGGAATTGTCAGTTTGTCAAGGACTCCTTAAAAGGAACAAAGAAGCCAGTCAAACAGCGATGATCAGTTTCACGTAAATACAACAAAAACTATACTGTACAGGGAAAAAATGCAATTACTTGAAATAACAAAGAACTATTTCGCATTATGTGTCGTGTAGCAGTTCATATGAGTTTTGTTTTTTAACAAGAAAGGCTGTGTAACTGAGTTTTTATTGAGCCTTAACGATTATCTTCGAAGTTGAGAGAGACTTTTCTAAGCTTGTGTCTCGTAAAATACGCCCTTTTTCATGAGAGAGAAAGATCCATTTCTCTGTCTTCTGTTTAATTTTTGTCGTTGCTAATTTTGCCGAAAATTTATGTACGCTCCAAGAGCGCCTCTTAATATCGTGAACGTTGTGTAGGAGAAAATATCGATGTTCAAGGAAATGAAAAGATCTTCTTAGATGTGCTTTTGAGGCTTAACAATGAGGGGGTTTGAACTGTTCGGCTAAAAATTCCCAATTGTTATGCAACGAAAGGATTTTTTTGTTAATTAGTTTTCAGCGACAGGAAGGCAGGCGATGCTTAATTTCAAGCAGGCATCAAAGCTCATGATGAACAGTGGAACCAATTAATTAAAAAACAACGTGCGAATTATGTTGTTTTGCGTCTTTTAGCAATATCATACGAGAATTTCCAATGAAAAAAGTCATCCTCTTGAGACTTCATCGTGACAAAACGATATTACTGGTGGAAGAATGAGTCTTATTGAAGTTTATTCATGCTTTATATCAGTTTTTGGCAGACTATCGTTCTCAGTCAAATGCCACAAGCGTCAAGAAGGAGGGAGCTTAATTTTCAACTTTGTAAGAGTGAATGCTTTTGTCAATGGAAATCACAAAGACATTTTTCAAACGTGCGCTGTTGTGTGAAGGGATATTAATGAACTTAACAAGGAGATAGAATTTTTTTGTTATTTTAACAGC
>NC_142526.1:10917602-10990102 GCF_964205215.1 Stylophora pistillata
AACGATACGCATAACTTTATAATCTGTTTCTTGAGTCTTTTAACGTATTTTCCCTCATTCTTGTATCTTTCACAGTCCTCCTTCCTCCAATGGGAATTCCATGGTCCTGTGGTACACACAGATAGTGTACATAACGATCGTCATCAGCCTGGCATTTCTTGGAAATTTCATCATCTTCATAGCAATCTGCCGCATCAGACGTCTTCACACTATTGACAATGTGTTCATCGCTAATCTGGCCGTCAGTGATTTTCTCTTTACACTTATTGAAACATGTTCCAACACAACCCGGTGGCACAATAGGACCTGGGAACCACCCCACGACTTTGTATGCTATGTAATAATGGCATCAAGTGTCCTCTGCGCGTCCGCTTCGGTGTTCACTCAAACAGCAGTGGCTGTAAATCGACATTTAGCCATTACACGGCCGCTGCAGTATCCAAACTTTGTTAGCAAAACTAAAATATACATTTCTATTCTAGTAATATGGATCTCCGCTATCGCTCTTGCGTCCCCTCCGTTGATTTGGCGACCTCATGAAGTTATTTGCGGAGAGGTGGAGTCCTACGACGAAAAACCTACTTTCGAGATGATTTACATGACTTTAGAATGGATTTTCATTTTCATAATTCCTTTTGGAACCATGTCGGCCATTTATTTTAAAATCTATCGAACCGCAAGGAATCATGCCAGCCGAGTGAAGCCTGGTACGAGCGAAGAGACAGCCTCACATACTGACACCGGGGGTAGTGTAAGAAGAATTCAAATCTCACATTTCAAAAGACAACTAAAAGCTGCCAAAATGCTGGTGACCATCGCTGGTGCCTTCCTGGTCAGCTGGCTTCCTTTCTTCGTAACCCTTACGTTGTGGAAGTTTCAGAAAGGAATACAGATCGATTCTAAAGTGTTCACTACATTCCTGTACATTGTTTACACTTTACCCGCCATAAACCCTGTAATCTACGCCTTCTGGTCAAGAGATATACAAAAAGGGATGAAACAGCTTTTGTTCTGTTGGAAACGAGGCAGATAAGAAACACAGAATAAAGCTAATGTGCAAAAGAACGAAAGAACAAGATAGCCTTCGAGCAGCCCTTCGTTCTAAGCCTTCGGGGAAGTCGCGGGCCTGAACAGCATGTGATTATCAAGCTCAAGTTTTTGAGCATCAGATTGCTTTTCTCACATTATGTATTTCCGAATTATAACACAGCACGCAGCTACAATTCCATCATAAGATTTTGAAACGAACGATTTTTAATTAACATTTTAATAAATTCGATTTTTGGTGATTCACTTGCTACTACATTGCCCCTCGTAGCATGCTTGACAGCGTCGCTTGTCGTGTGACATGCGCATTCTTCCGGGTCTTTTCCTATCGTTGGAGTCTTCCGGTGGAATGTTGTAGATGGCCTGAAATAGGATAGAATTATTGTCAGCATAGAGACTTTAATTTTACTGAGAGAGTTATGAAAGCAAAACCGATGCAATCCCAGCGGCCTTTTAGAGCAAAGGTAAACATCACGCGAGCCATAAAAGCTCTAAGTCGAAGAGAGACAACCGCCTGAAGTGCAGTAAAACACTACTGACCAAGTCACACTTGGTTAGGGTTTTTAATTGCCTAAAAGGATGGCGTGAGCTTTTTATACTTTAAACACAATTTAAAATAAAGAAAACCAATTACAATGGTGATTTAGTTTCGAGTCTCGATTCAAAATTTTTCTATTTCATTAATGATCTAAAGATGTTTCCAATCTTATTCCAAAGGTCTTTATGATATTAAGAACAGATGATTTTTTTACATACGCCATGTTCCCTTTTGGAATTTTACCTTTTTGGAATTTATTGAATGCCTTGGAATGGAAAACCAGCTGAACTCAGTGTGTAATATTCTTCTGACTTCTTGGAGACTTGTCGAATTTTCTCCAAAGCCTATTTTCAGACACACGACCCTTAGAAAATGGGATGTTCAGTGTCTACGCAAAACAGGGTTTTTGCTTTTAGCACGATAACCTCTCTGCAGGCATGTGACCTAATGTTCCATTAGCAGTGTAAGTGAGGTATTTGAATGTGGTATTCATGAGTATAGAATACACGAAGTACCCAACAAAGTGACTGTTAGCTGTCCTAGCTTGAAGAAGATATTTTTCACGGAGTCAAAATTACCTGTTTTATCTTTTCATGAACATTGTCCAGAATTCTTTTGGTCTCATCCTCGTACCACATCGGATCCGTGAATGTCCCATCAGGGGTCCCAACAGTACAGACGTTGCACTGTTGACCGTACAGCCTGAACCGTAAGGAGTCTAGGAGGAAACTCATTTGTAATAAAAAAAGCATCTCGAAAACAATGATTAAATTTATCAAGAGAGAAATCATTCTCCTGCCCAGTCTCCTATTTTAACAACAAAATCTCAGTAGAGCTCTTCCTTTATAAACCATTCCTTTAAGTTATAAGGGCTCCTAAGCGCAGATGTTAATTTTGACAAGCGAGTGGCTACCGGAAGGAGAACCCAACTACTTCCGGCGCGCTTTTACATCATGTATAGGGCTTCTTTAAGCACCAAGAACTAAATAATGTAAACTTATCAGACTGTCGTTAGCGCAAGGAAAAAGATCTCTCAATTTCCAGCTGCTGTCTACGTCGAAACAATTCCTTCTTCTACGTCCCTTGCATTTTGACAAAAGGAAGTAAAGTTACATGTGTCTTGCGACCCTAAAAAGGGAAAACAAACAGCCATCGCGCGTGGTGTCCACGTCAACCGTGTGAATAAAATTCGTGATCATGAACAGGATTGGTTAATTTAGATCCCCTTGAATCTCTGAAAATAACCCTGGCGTGGGAGATCAGGCTCATATGATGAATTTTTAAAAGTAATCGAGAATATCTTATTTTGTCTAAATATGAAGTTCTTACACTTATCTGTCTTCTTCGGTTCATCGTTGTTTCCTTCGTTGCTAGTGCAATTCCCTTCCTCCGTCTTCGATTCTTTCTTTTCTTCTTTCTCGTCAATCTTCTTGTACCAAAATATAACCCTTCCGTTCATAGAGGTCCAAGACCTGTCGCAATCCCCACAAATAAACTTGACTTTGGCGCTATCCTTATATTGTCCCCAGTCCTTTGGCATTCGTCGGTCGGTTGGCTCCAGTGTCCACTCGTCGGGACTGAAGTCCTTGAAGATATCATCAAAGGTTGTGTGCCAGAATGCACTTGTGACCAGCTGGGAAGCCATTCCGGACGTTGTGGACAATTTACGAAGTAACGCAGGATTGCTTTTCTTCTCTGAAAAAAGATGAGTTGATTTTCAGAACTGTTAACGGTCTTTTGAAAAAAAGAAAAAAAACATGAGAAATGAATGGAAATAAATACAATGTCTAGTTTCTCGTTTTATTTCTATAGCAGTCTGTCTATTTTGCACGGCTTTTGCAACTGGCTCTACACCAATCCTAACTTCTGCAATCGAGACAGTTATTCCGTTGATAATTTACATGTATCAGTAAATTTTGTACTCATGCCCTTTTCCAACAATAGTTGATATTGCACTTCCGGTCTCAAGGTTCTCATGTAAACTGAAGATTTTAAGTATTTGACTGTGTTCTTGTACTTATCTTATCCCTGATCGGTATTATTTTTCTTTAAAGGAACTTACATTCATGATTTAGCTAAGATTAAAAGAAACAAATTTTCCGCTGAAACATATCTTGCTGCCCGATTGAGCTTGGGTCATAAATAATTGATAATTAGGTTATGACTACATCGAACCTGTGTACAACTCAAATAAAGACTTTGACATTAGGATCTCAACCAAGAAAATCAGCCCAAAGATTTATATATATCAGCTATCTCTGTGATCCACGGAATTACGGGTTTCGATTTATTTCTTACCTTGTTACGTTAGGTTTCGGTTTCTTCCGGTTGAGAACGTTGATGCTGGAGCCCTTCAAAACCAGTCGGCTAAGCACAAATTTACTGGGTTAATTCAAATGAATTTTTACCTGAATTTGCTATAGACAATAGAAAGGTTTTTTTCACTTGTTGTATTGTAGCTTCTGCTCCAGATCGTTGAGTCATAGCTATGATATTAGCCGAGAACGATGGTGTTATTTATACAAGTTCGATTTCCGGTTACTAAGAAAAGCTCTGATTCCGGGAAAACACCGCTGGGTTTTTTCCCCAGTCTCTTCTCTATTTAGACGTGTAATAACAGTGGGGAATTGTAAAACACATCTGATTGGTCAATGGCTTATAGGAAGGAGTGCCGTGGCGAAAATGCATATTCCTAGATAGCAATGTACCACTTCCGGTTACAAATTCAAATATGGACAAATCACTAATTAATTCGGTTTTGTTAGGCAAATATTGACAATTTTATCCGTTGTAAAGAAGATAGCATAATTCACCAAAAGCTCTCTTTAATTGAGACATGTTTGAGAGGTCTTCGCTCAGAAGGGTGTCGTAAAAGGAATAAGGCAAGAGGTGAAACATTCAACTCACCCTCTCCACGGAACCTAACAGATACTTTGGAAAAAAAAAATATTGAAAATTGCCTCGTTTTCATGCTAATTGTGAAGTCAAGCTTGATTTTCCGAGAAAGCAAGTAGCCTTTTCCGGGTAGTTAGCTATAAAGAAAGAATTATTACAAACTACAGTTCATTTATTTAAAGCATTGCGTTTCCTGGCAAGGAATTGACGGTTTTAAGAACAATTTCGCCTGGTCTAACCTTGAAGCAAAACTTTTCACCGAAGATTTAAACGTGCATCGAGAGGTAGGGTAAGTAACTGATAACAATTGATTATGATTTCAAGTCACATATAGTTTGAAATACCACAAATTATTTTAAATTTGTGTGTCTCAGAGCGTAGGCAGCTGCTGTTTGCCTGTTGCATTTTGTGACGTAGTTTTACCGGCTCGACAAACTAAATTTAAGCAATTCGTCGCATAAAGGATTCCTCCACGAACCTCCTCGAAGATATCGAATTTCGACATTGATCGGTCTTCGACGGTATCTAAATTAAACTTGCCGAATACTTTCGTGATTCAGAAGGGCGCGTCAAGCTGTTATGGAATATATGTTAGCTAAAAATATCTGACGTTCATATTAGGGATCTCTCTAGGAGTCGTCTGCTTGAAAATATTCTACTTTTGCTATGTAAACAAACACACCTGTCGTAACTAGAAGCTTCGGTTCTGACTTTCGTCCAAGAAATAATTTCGCAATGGTTACGTATTTCCTAGATAGATTGGCTACCTCCTTCGTGTGTAGCAGATGTGGTAAGATTGATTGTGAATGATCATGTTTTAAATTTAGTCCGGTGAATTTTTTCTTTTCGGGTTGAAGCGGTATAAACAGATCTTGTAAATCGGTAATAAAGGTTATCTAAGTGATATCATTTGAAGTACGTTCGTGCGGGTCTTCTTTGATCGAGTACGTAGAGGTAATCGCATGGGGCCGAGTAAAATTAAGGATTAATATCACGGATGTTTTCGGAAGCTGCTGAAATTGCCCTCGTCGCTGCGCGACTCGGGCAATTTCTGCAACTTCCGAAAACACGAGTGATATTAATCCTTAAATTTACGAGGAACCATGCGATTACTTGTTTATAATATAAGGGGCAAAATGTTTTCTTACTGATCTCGAACAAAACGGGACGCCATTATAACAAAACAAACAGAAATTTCTTTACCATGGCAGCCGTTGCTAAGTGATTTTCAGCCAATCATTTTCAAGTAATTTTGCCCGAGGCAATTACAAAAATTAATAAAAAAATTCCCCCTGTCTTGACCAATCACAATTCAGTAATTTTGTCCAAAATATGATAAGAAAGGTTAACAAATACCTTCGTGTGGATGATGGACCAAAGAATACGAAAGCTGAACAAATTTTTTGTAGTTCGATATCACAAATCACATAGAGCATTCGTGTTAATTTTACGTTGCCGAAAACCAAACCTTATATTTATAGCTGGATTTAAGGTAGTCTGAAGATTATACGACAAGAGGTGCCTAATAATGCATTGATTTTCCTTGTTTTTTCATACCACATTAAACCTCTGTCTGCCGATTTGTTTTTGACCATAATATCGACGTCAAATAGAAAGTTCTTTTAGTGCGTGACCATTGCGTGACACGTTGACGCAAGCAGCGTTGTCAGTACTCACATCGAGAACGGCAAATTAGCCAATTAGATTGCGCCATTATAGCCAATTGTGGTAAAAGTAATACTTACCTAATTTCCCCATAAGGCTATTCGCAATGCTTATGTCCCCTTCCCCATCATCTTATGATTTTTGAAATCACGCATATGACTTCAGACCAAATTGCCTTCCACTGAGTTTAGTTACCATCATTGATATGCAGAGAAAAGAGTTCTGCGCGGTCTGTTTTATCAACCGTTAATCAGTTAAAAGGAGCAGGAAATTGAAAGCAAGCTGATAACCACCAAAAGTATGTCGTATCAGGTGTTGTGTGGCAATATGAAATAAAGAATATTATTAAAAACTAAATCATTGGATAATGCAATTCAAGACTTTTTATTGGCTTAGCCATTATGGTATATCAGCCAATATACCATAATCTACAAATATGGCAAGCGTACGTGTCAGCTTAAAGTTAAAACGGTGCTAAAAATTTGATAAAATTTTTAGCACTCGCGCTTGTTGGATATGAGATGATTATAGCCAACTCGGCGCTACGCGCCTCGTTTGCTATCTATCATCTCATATCCAACGCGCGCCCGTGGAATAATTGTTAAATACACGGGCGTACGCGGAAATGGAATATCTGTTCGAGTGTTGAACTCGATATCCCACTCGTTCGCCATCTCACTCGTGGGAGTTGAACGCGAACTGAAGAGAAATTTTATATCTACAAGTAACCATATATTACTTTGTTTGATATATGAAAAATATTTCGACAAACGACCTTAGATTAAATCCTTTGCCATTCATTCATCAACCTGACCGAGTGGCACAAGGGGCGAGTGATACGTCAGTAGCTGATCGGCAATATCAAACACACCAGTAAAAAAATTGTCTTAATTTTACACGTAAGCAGCTACGGCTTCCTCAGGGCTGGAAATCCTTGTGAAAATTCGCAGTTCATACATGTATAATAAAGGAATTTTTCCTTAATAGTAAAGGGAGTATCGAGATAAAGGGGAATAGAAAGATGCTTTCGAGTCTCAGGCCACAATTGGATCTTTTTCTCGGGTGATTTGTTACAATCCTGGATCCCGATAGACTTTTACACCACTGAAATGTCATTTTTAGTATATATAAACTGATCGCCGCTGTCAAATGCCTTAGTTAGTATTTATATATCATTATTTTAGTAAGCCATAGCCACTTTTAAATATGTAAGCTAATCCGTAAATAGAAGCCTTAGATAAATTTATATGTAAAATGCACTATGCAGTATCAGCAATTTGTGATAATGATAGATTTTCAACAAGTTTGTAATCATTTTGTAGCGAAGAAGAGCTACCCCTCGGGTGGAGATGCCAATAAACCATTATTATTGTTATCATTATTGTTATTATTATTATGCAGCAGTTTAAAACTTTTGTATGCTACATACAATAAGAATAGTATGACGGGGCGCATGAGCGTAGCCCGTTAACTATAGTGAAATCAAAATCTATATACTGAACAACAACAACAAAAAAAAAACCCTTGAGAAATAAAAAAGGTAAGCTATTTCGGATATCCAAATCTAAAATAGTCATTACAAATTCTTTAAAAACCTATTACTTATTTCGGCTAGGAAAGAGTTAATCAGTGACGATCACTTCCTAAGTTTCTAATAATCCACAGAATTTTTATGGGCAAAGAGTTAAATAGTAAGCGATGTTCATTGTTCATGTTGCAACTTTAAACGTCCGAGAGATATTTAGTGTTCCCGAGATCACAACCTTCTGCATATTTTGAAGAACTCCCTTACTCTTGTTTTCGACCAACTCCTTCATTTCAGCTTCTAAGTCACGACACCATCCCCCTCATGCGTGCATTATTATATTATATATTGTTTCACTTCATATCCTTGGTACTTCCGCTTTAATTCCCAACGAAGCGGTCCGTATTTCGAGGTTTTGTCCTCATTCTTTTTCCCCCATGGAATGTAATCCATGGGCAGCTCATCTCCAGCGCGATGACTCGACTTGATTCATGGTCGATAATACGCGCATCTATTCTGTTGGCTCTAACTTCTTGGTGCTCCGCAAATAAAGGAACGTCCCAGAATGCTTGCGCATTGTTCGTCTCGTACACTGGCTTCGGTTTCAATGGCGAGTACCAAGTGGGGACTGTGTCTGCAAGGCCTAGGTCATGCAGAATTTCAAAGAAAAGTATTTTCAAAGCTGCGTTATGTCGTGTAAGATACTTATTCTGTGCGAGGGCGGTACAACCAACCAAGACATGGGCGACACTTTCAGAGGCCTTACCACATAGCCTGCACCTCACCTCACCAGTTGTGTCTGTGTGCGTTTTCTGGCAGGCATACAACCTTGTCGGTAATAATTGCTCGTAGAGTTCAAACATCCCCGCCACTGTATGTGTTGGGCACTGTTTCCAACTGCTTAGCCACCAATAACATCCGTTGAAGTTAACACTCTCGTCTTCTGTTCTCGCAGAGAGTAATTTCCCCTGCCAATTCTGCTCATGCACCGTTTGCCATGTCTTCTCTTCCAAAACCCTTTTCGGCTCTACCTTCAATTTCTCTGCTGTTATCACCTCTCCACTATCACGTTTTATGCAAGCTGGACTTGGGTATTCCAGCTGCAACTGGAGACCCATCTCATCTGCATACCTTGCTGCGTCTGCGAACTGTGTCCTAACTATTCTGCTCTCTCTTCAAACTCACGAACCATCGCCATGGCTGGGTCGCTATTGCTATATAACTTCACTGCCGCCTTTATCTTCGTTATTTTGTATTCTTCCTCGATCGAACGCAGGCCTCTCCCTCCCTTCTCTCTTGGCAGGTATAAAATGGCAGTTGACCCGCTGGGATTTTCCACCATTCTCAACAATTATCTTGCGAGCTTCTCTATCCAACTTTTTAAGCTCTGTCAGCGGCCATTGTTGTGTCCACATCAGGTAGCCCAACGCTGGTAATGCAAATTGGTTCGAGGCTGTTACACGATTATAATCAGACAAGGGACTTGGCCAGATGAGACATTCTGTGAAGATATTCCTTTGCTGCGCCTTCCAACGACATCTTCTCCTCTTGCCTCACATCCTCCATTGCAGTATTGGTTGCTTCCATAACACGGCTTAGTTTACTCTCCGAAGACGCAAAGACCTTTAGATCGTCAATATACAGCAAATCTGTTACCTTTACCCTAATTGGCTTAGATAGCTTATAGCCCTCACTGGCACTGATCTTCCACGCAATAAGATTCAAGCAAACCGTGAAGAGTCTGGGAAAGAGAGCCTCACCCTGGGGTAGACCTTTAAGAAACCTAATTGGCTCAGATCTCTCGCGTCCTAGCCTTGTTGTCGCCACCACCCTTGTGTTCCAGCTCTTGCTTAACTTCTCTACCGTCCTTGACAACAAGATAGGGAATCTATGTAAGATCATCATCTCTTCCAACCAACCATGGTCTACCGAGTCGTACGCCTTTTTGACATCAATCCACGCCATACTCAAATTACGCTTTCGCCTCTGACAATCTAAGGTCACAACTCTGTCAATCAGTGGTTCCGCTACAGCCTGCGCGTGCACGCCTCTGAGCTCCATCCATTAGACCATGCGTTTCTAGATGTTGATTTGCAGGTCCTTATAGGCACGAGGTGAACCACTTGTACAAAGTATTTGGACAGGTTATCGGCCTCTGGTTATCACTTGCGAATTCTCCGGGTTTCGGAAGTAGTGTGGTTTTGCCTTCAGAGAACCAGGGTGGATACTCTACATTGGCATTCGCTATAGCCTGAAACGACATGGTCACACCTTCATGAAGCACTTGTGCCTTTTTCCACCAAAAGTTAGTCAACCTATCTGGACCCTGGGCGCTCCAGTTCTTTTTCCTTGCTAGTACCCTTGTAGCTTCCATGGTGTTTAGCTTCCAGGCCTTCTCTGACGGGGGAGGAACTCGACTATAAATTGCAGACCTTATATCCTCCAGCCATTAGGCGTTTCTATTTCCAGTCCCTTGTTATTATTACCATTATTATTATTATTATTATTATTATTATTAACAGAATGACATGCAGTGTATGTCATCTGAGTGGAGAATGGAAAATGATACGCATAACTTTATAATCTGTTTCTTGAGTCTTTTAACGTATTTTCCCTCATTCTTGTATCTTTCACAGTCCTCCTTCCTCCAATGGGAATTCCATGGTCCTGTGGTACACACAGATAGTGTATATAACGATCGTCATTAGCTTAGCGTTTCTTGGAAACGTCATCATCTTCATAGCAATCTACAGCATCGGACGTCTTCACACTATTGACAATTTTTTAATCACTAGCCTGGCCGTCAGTGATTTTCTCTTTACAATTATTGAAACATGTTCCAACACAACCCGGAGGCATAATAGGGCCTGGGAACCACCCCACGACTTTGTATGCTATGTAATAATGGCATCAAGTGTCCTCTGCGCGTCCGCATCGGTGTTCACTCAAACAGCAGTGGCTGTCAATCGACATTTAGCCATGACACGGCCGTTGCAGTACCCAAACTTTGTCAAGAAAACTAAAATATATGTTTCTATTCTAGTTATATGTATCTCCGCTATCCTTCTCGCGTCCCCTCCGTTGATTTGGCGACCTCATGAAGTTATTTTCGGAGAGGTGGAGTTCTACGACGAAAAACCTACTTTCGAGATGGTTTACATGACTTTATAATGGATTTTTATTTTCATTTTTCCTTTTGGAACCATGTCGGCCATTTATTTTAAAATCTATCGAATCGCACGGAATCACGCTAGCCGAGTGAAGCCTGGTACGAGCGAAGAGACTGACTTACATACCGACACCGGGGGTAGTGTAAGAAGGATTCAAATTTCAGATTTCAAAAGACAACTAAAAGCTGCCAAAATGCTGGTGACCATTGCTGGTGCCTTGCTGGTCAGCTGGCTTCCTTTCTTCGTAACCCTTACGTTGTGGAAGTTTCAGAAAGGAATACAGATCGATTCTAAAGTGTTCACTACATTCCTCTACATTGTTTACACTTTACCCGGTATAAACCCTGCGATCTACGCTTTCTGGTCAAGAGATGTACAAAAAGGGATAAACAGCTTTTGGTGTGTTGGAAACAAGGCCGATAGGAAACAAAATAAAGCTATTGAGCGGAAGAACGAACGAACAAGATTGCCTTCGAGCAGCCCCTCATTATAAGCCCTTCGGCACGGGGGTTGCTACGCCCGTGGGAATGTACGAGGACTTGAGAAACACGAGCCCGCGAGAAGTACAGCGGCCAGACCACAGGAAAGACTTTCCTCGACTCGTTTCGAATCTTCCCGCGTGCAGAGGAACGCGTGTCTTAGAGACCTTATTACGATAGCCTGCCTACAGACTATGAACAAGGCAAAAATGAACTTTTGATTGAACTAGCGCAAAAGAAAGTGCCAAGTAGCCTTAGCGAGCTTACCTCCAGGTCGATAACGATCTAGAAACCGGAAGAGGCCATTTTCTAAACACACCTTTTCATTTATGTTTAGGCGATATGCCCTAAATTTAGAAGTCTTCACTGATGCTATCATTTCGAGATGATTTCATGAAAGAGATAATGAAATCTACAACTTGATATTAGATGCATCCTTCACATTCCCACAAGTAAACAAAATTTGAAGTTTTTACTCCTGAATAAACCCAGATTTCGAGTGCAGCGCACGAAAGCGGCTGAATTAGGGAACCAGCATTGCTGTTCTTATAAAAAAGCCACCTGTTTGCAATAAATGGTAGTGACGATAATACAGGCAATGCTAATAATGAATAAATATGGCATGGTCAGTTATGGTCTCGCGTCTCCTAGTTGATAATATCGTTCTTCTCTATCTCAAATAATTTAAGCGACAATAACTGTATCTTTGTTATAACCTGGTGGATCTCGAATCGTGAATATGAAAAACGAATAAGTGAGAACTACCTGTAGAAAAATCACTCAGGGGGTAAGTGGGAACTGACGCGGCACCAGTTTTTCTTGAAAAGTTATGGCTAGGTTCGGTTTCCGCCATTTTCTCGGGTCCAGTCCTTGATCTTCTTCGAGTGGAGAAGTCGCGGGCTCGCTTGCTGAACAGCATGTGATTATGAAGCCGAAGTTTTTTGCGCACCAGATTGCTTTTCTCACATTATTTATTTCAGAATTATGCCGGAGGTACAATTCCATAATAAGATTTTGAAATGAACGATTTTTTTAATTGACATTTCAATAAATTCGATTTTTAGTGATTCACTTGCTACTACATTGCCCCTCGTGGCATGCTTGACAGCGTCTACTGTCGTGTGGCTTGCGCATTCTTCCGGGTCTCTTTCTATTGTCGGAGTCTTCCGGTAGAAATTTGTAGATAGCCTGAAATAAGATAAAATCATTGTTAACGCATAGAGTTCAATTTCATGGAGAGTTATGAAAGCAAAACCGATGCAATCCCAGCGACCTGTTAGAGCAAAGGTAAACATCACTGCGAGTTATGAAAACTCTAAGTAAAAGAGAGACAACCGCCTGAAGTACGATGAAAAACTAGTGACCAGGTCACACTCGGTTAGAGTTTTGAATACAATTGCTTGAGAGTGTAAGTGTGGTACTTGAATGTGGTATTCGTGAGTATAGTTTTACTCGAGGTATCCGACAAAGTGACTGTCTGCTGTTCTAGCTTGAACTAGATACTCCTCTCGGAGTCAAAATTACCTCTCCTATCTTTTTATGAACGTTTTTCAGAACTTTTTCCACCTCCTCTCGGTACCACTGTGGATTTATGAAGGTCCCATCAGTGGTCTCATCAGTACACACCTTGCACTGTTGACCGTACAGCCTGAACCGTAAGGAGTCTATGGAGGAAACTCGTTTGTAATCATAAAAGCATCTCGAAAACAATGAATAGATTTATCAAGAGAGGAATCATTCTCATGCCCAGTCTCTTGTTTTAATAACAAAATCCCAGTAGAGGTCTTCATTTACAAACCATTCTTTTAAGTTATAAGGGCTCTTGAGCGCAGATCTTTTTGGAGAAGCGAGTGGCGACCGGAAGGAGAACTTGAACTCAACTACTTCCGGCGCGCTTTTACATCAACGTATTCAATGCAAAGAGGCTTCTTTCAGCACTCGGAACTAGATATTGCAAACTTAACAGACTTTCGTAAGCGCAAAGGAAAAGTTCTCTCAACTTCGAGCTGCCATCTGCGTCGAAACAACTGGCAGGATGGAAAATGCGAGCACTGTAAGTACCTCCCGTTGTCCCATACAAAGCTTTAGAAAAGTTTTCTAAGGCTTTGTATGGGACAACGGGAGGTACATACAGTTCACGCATTTTCCGTCCTGTCATTTTTTCCTTTAAGTCTCTTGTATTTCGACAAACGGAAGTAAAGTTAGATGCGCCTTGCGACCCTTAAAAATTTCTAAAGAAAAACAGACAACTATCGCGTGAGGTGTCCCCGTCAACTACATGAACAAAATTCGTGATCGTGAACCGGACTGGTTAGTTTAGACCCTTGTAGACCTCTCAAAATAACCCTGGCGTGGGGTATCAGGACTATATGATGAATTTTTAAAACTCATCGAGGATATCTTGTTTTGTCTAAATATGAAGGTCTTACACTTATCTGTCTTCTTCGGTTCATCGTTGTTTCCTTCGTCACTGGTGCATTTTCCTTCCTCTGTGTTCAATTCTTTTTTCTCGTCTTTCTCATCAATCTTCTTGTACCAAAATATAACTCTCCCATTCATAGAGGTCCAAGACCTTCCACAATCCTTACAGAAAAACTTGACTTTGGCGCTATCCTTATATTGTCCCCAGTCCTTTGGCATTCGTCGGTCGGTTGGCTCCAGTGTCCACTCGTCGGAACTGAAGTCCTTGAAGATATCATCAAAGGTTGTGTGCCAGAATCGTTTTAGTTTCAGTGTGGCCTGGGAAGCCATTCCAGAGGCGTTGTTGACAATTTACAAAGTAACGCAGGATTGCTTTTCTTCTCTGAAAAGAGACGAGTTGATTTTCAGAACCGTTAACGGCCTTTTCAAAAAAAAAAAAAAGAAATGAATATAATAAATACTATGTCTAGTTTCTTGTTTTATTTAAATAGCAATCTGTCCTTTTTGCACGGCGTTTGCAATCGGCTCTACACCAACCTTAACTTCTGCAATCGAGACAGTTAAAAGTTCCGGCAACATCATTTTAATAGACAAAACTGTTTCGTTGATTATTTACATGAAACAATGAATTTTGTACTCTTGCCTTTTTCCAACAGTGAATTGATGTTGTACTTCTGGTCTCGAGGTTCTCACGTGAACTAAAGACTTAAGGCATTTGGCTGTGTCAGTTTGTGCTTATCTTATCCTCGATCGGTATTATTTTATAAAAGAAACTTACATTCATGATTTAGCTAAGATTGAAAGAAAAAAATTTTCCGCTGAAGCATATCTTGCTACCCGACTGAGAGCTTCGGTCCTAAATAATTGATAACTAGATAATGACTACATCGAACCTGTGTACAACTCAAATAAAGACTTTGACATTAAGATCTCACTTAAGAAAATCAGCCTAAAGAATTACATAAATTAGCTATCTCTGTGATTCACAGAATTACGGGTTTCGATTTATTTCTTACCTTGCTTCGTGTGGTTTCAGTTTCCTCCGGTCGGGGAGAACGTCGATGTTGGAGCCTTCAAAACCAGTCGGCTACGCACATATTTACTGGGTTAATTCAAATGAATTTTACCTGAATTTATTATTGACAATAAAACAGTTTTTTCCACTTGTTGTATCGTAGTTTCTACTCCAGATCGCTGAATTATAGCTTTGATATTAGCCGAGAACGATGATGTTATTTATACGAGTTCGATTTCCGGTTACTAAGAAAAGCTCTGATTTGGGGAAAACACCGATGGGTTTTTTTCCCAGTCTCTTCTCTATGTAATAATTTGAATATATCAACAAAGTTGAAATGGTAAATTGGCCACCGTTACGGTTATAAAAACTGACGTTTCGAGCGTTAGCCCTTCGTCAGAGCTAACACTCGAAACGTCAGCTTTTGTAATCGTTACGGTGGCCAATTTACCATTTCAACTTTGTTGATATATTCAAATTATTTCGTTACCCCCACCGACGCAGCGCCAAACAGTTTCTTTAGAACCTATCAGCCTTTGTTCTCTATGTAGATGTGTAATGATAGCAGCGGGGGAATTGTAAAACAGATTGGATTGGCTAATGGTTTATAGGAAGGAGTGCCGTTGTATTACCGACAGGCAGTATAACGATGATAATTACCAAACTCAATGACGTCCGTTTTTCCTAGAAAGCAACGTACCACTTCCGGTTACGAATTCAAATATGCACAAATCACTAATTAATTCAGGTTGAACAACAACAAACATATGAAACATATGTGTGAACTGCGGTTATGAGACGTATATGAGAACGATCCTTCGCAGTAAAGCACTATTTGAGCAATAGTGGAAATCAGACCTGGAAAAAAAAAAAAAAAAAAAAAAAATCGAATTAATTTGATGGCCTGCTCCCAGTTGGCTTGTTAGCTCAATTGGTAGAGCGCTGCACTAGTATCGCAGAGGTCAGTGGTTCGAATCCCGTACAGGCCTGAAATTTTTTTTCAGGTCTGATTTCCACTATTGCTCAAATAGTGCTTTACTGCGAAGGATCGTTCTCATATACATAATTCAGGTTGTTTAGCAAGTGGAGGCAATTTTATCCCTTTAAAAAAAGATAGCATAATTCACCAAAAGCTCTCTTTAATTGAGACATATGTTGGAGGGGTCTTCGTTCAGAAGGGTGTCGTAGAAGGAATAAGGCAAGAGATGAAATTCGCGTTCGCACGGAACCCGAAAGATATTGCCTCGTTTTAATGCTGATTGTTTAGTCAAGCGTGATTTTCCGAGAAAGTGAACAGCCTTTCCCGGGTTGCTAGCTTTAATGAAATACTTCGTACAAAGTACAGTTCAATTAAATCAATGCTTTTCCCAGCAGGGAGTTGACGGTTTTCAGGACAATTTCGACCGGTCTAACCTTGAAGCAAAACTTCTCACCGAAGATTTAAACTTTCATCGAGAGGCCAGGTAACTTACTGATAACAGTGTTACACAACACATCATTTTAAATTTGAGTGTGTCTCAGAGCGTAGGCAGCTGCTGTTTGCCTTTTGCATTTTGTGGCGTAGTTTTACCGGTTCGACAACTGAATTTAAGCAATTCGTCGCCTAAATGAATCCCCACGAACCTCCTCGAAGGTATCGAATGTCAACATTGGTGGGTCTTCGACCGTATATAAGCTTGCAGAATACTTTCGTGATTCAGAAGGGCGTATCAAGCTGTTATGGAATCCATGTTTACTAAAAATGTCTGACGTTCATATTAGGAATCTTTACAGCCGTCGTCTGCTTGAATATATTGCCCGTATGATTCTAGCTTTTCCATGTAAACAAGAACACTTGTTTTAACCAGAAGCTTCGGTTCTGACTTTTGTCTAAGATTTATTTCCGCAATGGTTTGAAAGTTAATTAATGCATGTGAACTTCATTGCTTCACGGGTGTGCACATCGTTCTGTTGCTCCATTTAATTTTCGCCCAACTTCATGCAAATCATCAAGCATAGATTTTAGTTCCCATTCGATTTAACCGGGCACACTTAGCAACTGTTTCTGCGCCTGGGCACATACAGTGGAAAGATAATGTTCCCTTTAAAGCAGATTAATCGTAGAATGAATTCATTAATAAAACCGGCTGATAACGTTGCCCTAAGATTGAACTGAATTACATGTGTAAGAAAATTGGGGTCATCCTCGGTGTAAAAACCTGACGAGGTTTTCCTTGTTTCATAAGGTATTGTTTTGCTGTACGCTATTGTTTATAATGTTTTGTTGTCTTTGTTTTACGTCACTCGTGAGCTTCACAGGTTTTTACACGGAGGATGATCCGAAAATTTTCGGTTACATATTTTATAGATAGATTCGCCACCTTCGAGTGTAGCAGATGTGGGCAGATTGATTGTGAATGATCATATTTTAACTTTTATCCGGTGAATTTTTCCTGATTGGGTGCAAGCGGTAAAAACAGAGCTCGTAAATCGGTAGCAAAGGTCATCTAAGTGATATCGTTTGAAATACGTTCGTGCATGTCCTCGTTGATCAAGTACGAAAGGTTAACAGACACATGAATTAAGGCTGATAGTTTCTAAAGAAACTATTTGGCGCTGCGTCGGTGGGGGTTACGAAATAATTTGAATATATCAACTGTAGCGTTTACGGCGACCAAAATCTAAATTCTCAAGTTCAAGGGCGTGTCGCTCCAAAACGCGGTTAACGAGGTGTTTGGGACTATTTTACTGATCGAAATGACAAACCAAAGTTGACTGTTGGCACGAATCTTTATTCTTGAAAGGCAATCGACCACGAACCACAATCAATGACGAAAATAACGATTATTTTAACAGTCAATCAATCTATCGAACGATCGATCATAAAATTTCGGTCCCGCTTGTGCCAGAGGTTGAGAGAACGAAAGGGCGAAAGTTTACCAATGCTATTCAAAACTTACGAAGAACTGATTAAAGGGACGCTAAACTTGCCTTTTATATGCGCGTGGTGACGCTGAAAGGTCCGATTACAAAACCAATAGAAAAACAGATAAGCATCGTAACTATGTAGCTTTCTAAGATCATTCCGAAATTAGTGAACTAATCAATAATCAATCAAAAAATGGGCCTTCTGGCTAATGTCCTTAACATCAACAAAGTTGAAATGGTAAATTGGCCACCGTTACGGTTATAAAAGCTGACGTTTCGTGCGTTAGCCCTTCGTCGGAGCGAAGGGCTAACGCTCGAAACGTTAACAGATACAGTTCGTGTGGATCATGGACTAAGGAATACGGAAGTTGAACAAAATTTCTGTAGTTCGATATCACAAATCACATATAGCATAAGTTTTAATTAATTTTACATTGCCGTTTAATTAATTTTACGTTTATAGCTAGATTTAAGGTAGTCTGAATATTATACGACAATAGTTGCCTAATAATGCATTAATTTTCCTTGTTTTTTTCAGACCACATTAAACTGCTCTCTGCCGATTTGTTTTTACCACAAGATCGACGTCAAATATAAAATTCCTTCAATGCGTGACCATTGCGTGACACGTTGACGCGAACAGCGTTGTCAGTACTCACATCGACAACGGCAAATTAGCCAATTAGATCGCGCCATTATAGCCAATTGCGGTAAAAGGAACATTTGCCTAGCTAATTTCCCCATAAGGCTATTTACCATGCTTATACTCCCTTCTCCCTCATTGACAGTTGAAAAGTGGTTGATTTTCAACAGTCCCCGTTTTGTGACTCCCCAATAAATTCTCTTGCCTCCCCTCTCCGGCGATAGATAATGACTGACTTCTATATGGTCTGTTAAATCATTGCAGAAACAAAAGTAAACCATGTCTGGTGAAGTCACCGAAACACCTGTTGCCAAATATGGTCGAAGTAGTGAGTTTGGCGTGGTTCTTGACTTTATTCAAACCATGATAAGTAACGACACATTACGCCAAGCCTTCAACATTCCTCATTTGGTTATGGTCGGTCGTCAAAACATGGCAAAAACCACCCTTATAAACCGTCTGATCGGGCGATATCTTCTCCCAATGCGCCGCAATGAAACCGCCAACACCTTACAGGCCCGCACTACGTATCCCATAATACTCAACCTACGAAACGGCGAGAAGAGGGTTGTGGAGGTAAAATGTGAAATATCGGGTCTAGGGGGGGCTGTGGAAGATCCCGATGATACCTCCGTAGAGAAATTTCTCAACGATGTCTCAGCACGTTTACCAAAGGAAATGGGAACTCCAATTTCGAAAACCCCTGTCAATGTTACTCTGCAAGGTAAGATGTTTTAAGTTAACTTAATTGCTAGAGCCGAAAATAAACAGCATATTTTTATGATGGAGATCCAATGACTTCTTTTTTATATTATCTCTATCAAAGATTTAAGTTCGTTTTAAAATTGGAACTTAGCTATATTTTGCGTTGTACGTATAATTTCAGCTTCTCACTCTTTCCTCTTCTCCAGGCCCCGAATTCACGACTCTTACCTTGGTCGACCTTCCCGGCGCTCATTTCGCCAATGACGATCCACGCATGAACCACGTGACCCAAGATTTAGTTTTGGAATACATCGAGAAAAACACTAATAGCATCATCGTGATAGTATCTGAAGTAGGGGACCCCACAGGCGACAGTGCAATAAACCTTGTTATGCTCAAAGCCCCAGATTTCAGGAGCCGTACAATCTGTGCACTTACCAAGCCTGACAAGCTAAGGGAATCGGACGACATGGGCAAAAGAGTGGCCATGAATGGGTCTAGCTTTACACTGGATGATAACCGATTTATTGTGCTGCGAGGTAATGTATTTTTATTCAGTGTTTTTTTTTAACTTTGAAGTGTTTTGCTAACTTAACGCATACCAGTGCATATGAGTTATTAACCAAGCTTGTTCGGTCAAGATGGCTAGATATTTCCCGAGTTCTTTTTTCGCATTTTTATGGACCGAGACAAAGTCGAGGTCCATAAAAATGCGAATAAAAGAACGAGGCTAATATCCAGCCATCTTGACCGAACAAGCTTGGTTAATAAACGATTTTTTATATTGCAAAAGATTTCGCTTTATTAAGAATTAAGAATGACTTTTTCACTTCGAGAGCCGGGAAAGAAAGCCTACTGTGTTTGTAGGACAACAAACTCACGAGAGTTGTTTCTGTTTTCTTTGTTTTGAGTGTCTTCTGACACTTTTTGCGCTTCCATGGCTGAAATTGTCCAAGAATTACGAACTTGGTTCTAATTCTATTTTTTTCATGCGCGGGATCAATGTGGGCAACCCGAGTGGGCATGATGGGCCCATCTTGCTCGCTCGTGTAGCCAATCAGAACACAAGATTCGCTTCATCTTGCACACGGGCGCTGCGAGCGGTGTAATAAATGTAGTTATTGACTTCTAACGTCTTTGTCAAATCGTTAAGAGGGCCAGTTACTAATGAAACTGTGATACTGTGTCGGATGAAGTATTACGAGAAAATTTGGTTGTATCAATTGTGTTGATAACGGAGTTTACAATCCATCAAATAATAAGGATAATAAACTCAGTAGCTTTCCGCTAATGTCCGCGCATATTTTCACTCACGTCTGAGGCTTGCAAAACTTAAGCCAAAGTAGCGTCGCTTGAGGAGAGCAGAGGAAGAGACAAGTTGAAATCCAGGTTAACACCCTAAAGAGCGGAAAACACTTGAGACCAATTTGCAGTTGACTTAGCTTTGCATCCAATTGGTCGAGGATGTGGCACGAGAAGCGTTTGATTTCTTTCTACACGTAATATAAAGAAAGCGGTGAGTTGGCACACTCGGACTGTGTTTCATGCGATGCTTTTCTTGTGTCAGTGAAATTCTGTGACTAAGTCTAACGAGTCTAAAATATTTAGGAGGGCTATAGTAATAATAGCTTATTTTTCTGCTTTTCTTTACATAAAACATACAGGGAAAGATGGCACAGATCCAGCTGAGAGGGACTGGGACGCTGAAACGACACGTATCAAAGAGAAAGAATGGTTTGCACGGCATCCTCAGTACAAGGACATTCAACATGTCTGTGGAATTGATCGACTCATGGACACTATGATCTCTTTACTGGCTGAGAAGATGATCACAGAGATTCCTATTTTAGTAACACAAATGAAGAAGCGAAAAAAAGAGGTAAAAAATTCGCTTGTAAGAACTGGTTATTTGATCACTGATTGGCCGGCACTTTGGAAAGCCGCTGAAAAGTGGAGCGAAAGGTTCAGCACTCTAGCATTGACCAGGCTAATACTCAACGAGCAGAATTTTAAATTCGATATCGAAAGCAATCCAAAATGTCCCTACTTTTTTTAGTATGTAAGTACTATAGTTCTATAATTTTATGTAGCTTCATATACTATATCATTTTAAACACTTTTATATAGTTGCAAGTTTAAGATCTTATTCGCAATTTAACCTAGTTTTTATAAGTTTAATAGTTCTATAATTTTATGCAGTTCCATAATACTACATCATTTTAAACACTTTTATATAGCTTCTAGGTTTATTCATTTATTTTCTCTTTCGTGACTGACCTGTAAACTAGCTTTATATAGCTAAGCGTCAGCCACGTTAATTAAGTATGCAGGTATGTATGTAAGCACATTTAACAAATGGTAAACACCACAGCGTACACTTTTGAGTTATGGATGCACGCGGGAGGTTGCTAAGCACGAAAGAAGCGTAAGAATCGCTCGAGGCGATAGCCGAGAGCGACTCTAGCTTCTTGAGTGCTTAGCAAACCTCCCAAGTGCATCCATAACTCAATAGCGTACGGTGTGGTGTTTACCATTTGTTTTATAACATAACATTGACACATTGTAGCTAAAGAGTTCCCTTTTATTTAACAAATCTTACGTGACCAGAAAAAACAAGCGCGCGCGGAAAAATAGTCTTTGCATTTGCTCACGTCAGCAGCGTACACCCATGGGCAAACGGGGGACGCTAAATTGACCATTCAGAGCGCGCGCTTTACTTTGGTTATGTTATAATTTGAATTATAATGAGCCCATCATGTAACCAACACGAAATATATCAGCATTATCGTGTCGTGTCTTAATAGACCACTTTCATAAATGGCTGCCGGATTAATATTCTTTGGATTAAATTTAAATTAGACCTACTGGCCTCGTTCTCCAGTACAAAATTCAAAAGAATACATTGTCTCAAGCGAGGGCAGTAGGGCTAATTTAAATTTAAACAAAAGAATATTTATACGGCAGCCATTTATGAAAGTGGTCTATACCAAAACTTTTTGATTCAAATAGGTGGATGATATACTTGTAGAATTAGAGGACAGCGAGATACCAGAGTCTGGCGAGCGTAAGGGTGCAGTGGCCATGAAACTGAAACAAAATCTCATCAGAGAGTTGAATAAACTTCTTTTTAACAACACTTCTGACATGGCTGGAGGTGAACGCGTCAGGCAGCTGTTTAATTCGTTTCACCAAGAGGTTTTCAAGGTGAGTGTTTTTGATCTCTTGCTTCGACTTAAAGTCATAAGCGTCTGTTTATGAATAAATTGTCATTATTGTGAAAACTGGCGTCAAGGGTAATGTAATTGACACCACGTAACAGAAATTTAGCTCATTCTAGTTAATCTTATATTTTCCTGCACCTGTTTGAATTTTGCATCAGTCCCAGTCCGTTGATTGTAACATAATGAGTGGGGATGTAGTGACCCACCACCGAGCTTGACGTTCACGCTTGGTACTTCATGTGATATAGGGCACTTGGAACAATCCCAGCTATCAATATTTTTTTCCAGCCTTCCAAATTATACTTGTAGGTTTACCGTGAACTACTTGAGTCAAGCATCTTTTTTAACCCCCCAAAAGAGAATAAACTCATCGTGAGCCTCGAATTCGCGTTTGCGAGCTGTCTTGATGAAAAACGTTGCCTTTGGAGATCAAAATATCTTTGAATTATAAAAAACAAAAGGAATTCATTGTCTAAAACCCTTTCAAAACGAGCCATCGAGCCACGCTAAACTGAAGCAGTGGCTTTGCAAGAGATTTAAACACATTTCTGATAAAATTTGTCGCAGGTGGATCCTCTGGAGATGCGTAATAATGACGAAATACGAAGACAACAGCGAAAATTGGAGGGCGTGGCTGCCCCACTTGGAGACAGCAGTGAAAACAGTCAGTTACTGCAGAGGCTGCTGTATGAGAAGTATACAGGTATTTGACAACTAAAAACTCTACACAGAGTTTCTTTGAGAAAACAAGTGTTATTGGCAAAACCAATAAGGGTAGGAGGCAGTGTACCACTTTCATTACTAACATTAATTTTATTACTATAATTACTAATAATCATTACTAATAATTTCATTATTTCATTATAGTAATTTTATTACTAACATTAACACAATCTCAAATAAGTTATTTTCGTCTCTTCTGTTTTCGATTTTGAATGGAGAGCTTAAAGTAATCTGAGATTTCCCGCCTGGTTTTGCTTTACTTTGCTCTGTGATTGGTCTGGAAAACTCGCCCCACTCTCTGAACCAATTAGATTCAAAGCAGAAACCAATCGTGACAACTTGGTCACCCGTGTTATTCCGAGCATCAGTCAGATTTTTTTTCTTATTGCAAGTGTCCCTTGAATAAAGGTGACAGGCTTAAAGCTTATACAGTTAAACACCCTCGCGAGTCAAATCGTTTCGCCCGGAAAGAGGTGCCACAAAGGAAAGGCTTCAGTATAGTCAGGTATTTTTGATCAGTCATGACTATTTTTAAGTGTAGTGATCCAGTTATTCACCTTTCTGAAGCCGTGACTAACTGCTTTTTTTTTTCTCATATAAAGGATTTAACGCCAATGGTAAACCTGTCCTGTTTCTGAGTCCAGTTGATCAGTTGCTACCCCTATCAGAGAAACTTGTCAGAAATGTCGAGACAACTCTACGAGATATTGTCCAAAAGGCCATCGAACAAGCCTTGTCGAAGTTCCCAACTCTCAAACAAGCAGTTGAAGCGAAAGTTGTCAGCTTAATTTTTGACAAGAAACGCGACCAGACCACGGAATTCATCCGACAGTTCCTGGAAATGCAGAAAAAGAGCACGGATATTGTTTTCGCCCCAATCCCCACACCACGAGAGATTAATGTCTGGGAAGGGTTTCCTCTGGCAGATCACAGGAAGCCTCATCCATGCATGACATCGAAGACGACAAGTCACATGAAGTATCTTGCGAGAAATCTCTATCCCGAGAAGCTTCTTCAAGAGATTGAAGGTTCTGGGTCAAACCAATTCATGTATAAGGTGAGAACTGAGAACTTTCGGGGTAACTTGTATGATGGATACCCTCCTGGGATTACTTGCAGTTGCTTAAAATGCTATAAGGCGGAGAAAGTAATTTGTCAATTTTAAATCATTTTTTCACGACTGGTTACATTAAGAAAATTGACTACTTCGAATTTCCCATTGGGACCTTTAAGGCCAGTCCGCTAATATATAGTTCGAATGAACACAAATTGGATCATAGTCGAAACTGGCGGTTAACGTGTTTTAACGCTTGCAGGGAAGTTTTTCACGCCCAAAAGTTTGAGCTATCAGTCGTAACGAAAAATTCTGAATTAATACTAGAGGGGCAATGTTCTTGCCATGGATCGCACAGTAGACGAAAATAAGAGAAGAGAGAAAGCTAAAGTCAAGTTTCTGCCCACTCATCAGGACACCCTGGGAATAAATTTGAAACGTCACGGAAATTTTCAAATATTTTCGAAGTTGATCTGGAGGGTGAGATTTGTCTTTGTTTCTTCCAATTTGTTTTGGTTGAAGTAAGAGGGCATCAGTGGGGTTAACCGTCAGCCATAAAACGACAGAAATTTTAACAAATAGGCATAAAGTTAACACATTTTAACTGGTAGTCGTTGAAAAAAATTTAACTCAAAAGAAAGGTTTCTTTTAATCACAACGGGGAAAAATTAACCGTTAGCCGTTAAATGGCCAAATTTTAACCGTCAACAGTAACTGCTATCACCCCACTGAGAACCTCGAGTGACGAATGTTTTCGAAAGCTCAGCGAAACACTTCAGGGCTTTCTGCAAGGTGTTGGTGATACAATGAGGGTATATGTATGATGCACGATCCTCGCAGTAGAGAGCGCTAGTTATGCAATAGCGAAAATCAGACCTGAAAAAAATCAGGCCTGTACGGGATTCGAACCACTGACCTCTGCGATACTAGTGCAGCGCTCTACCAATTGAGCTAACAAGCCAACTGGGAGCAGGCCGTTAAGTTGATTCGTAATAAACCATTATATCTGATTTATCTGTATTCAAAGTTTACGTGGCGTGACTCTGCTTATGACCTCAGGGACTCTGAAAATGTTCCATTACCGCGCACTAATTATTACAGAAAAAGCTTTAGCTACAATGGCGCCACATTATGGAACAGTCTACCACGCGATATAAGGAACACAGTCTCTGGGGGTATTTAAACGTAAGATCAATGACATTCTTTAAGTCTAACGCACGGCATTCACGGAAAACAGCTTTACTGTTATAGTATGTAGTTTGAATTTTAAATATCTTTGCGTATGTGATATGTATTTTTATGGGCCGATGAATTGATCGTGTTTAAATAAAGATAAATGTCAGCTAAATAAAGATAAATGTCACTTTCTAGCTGCTAGGAGTGTTTTAAATTTTCACGAAATACCACTTACATAAACTCAAAAAATTGTTCGGAAAGCAAGGTGCTCTGAAGTAAGCTTTATCGTTCTTTTCTTAGGAACAGGAGGAAATAAAGAATGTAAAAAGGAACGTGGTGCGATGCTTCAACGTGCTTAAAATGAACGTGTGTGACACGGTCCCCCGCTGCATTCTGCATTTCTTCGTCTCACAACTAGTGGATGACCTTGACCGTGCTTTGGAGAAGGAGACCTTGGTCGAGTTTTTGGAGGAAAGGAAGGATATCCGGGACAAACGCATCTTGTGTAGGAACCAGTCCCGCGCTTTGGAGAAAGCGCTGCCCAATACACAAAACGTCCTGGATAAACTACTACGCATGAAACAGGGATCGCCCCGAAAGGACCGCTAAATGTAGCTGCATGGAATGCTTTGATCTTTGATAACGTAGCCTTTCAAGTAATAATATGTAGATAGGGGTTTTTTTCGCCTAGAATTCGAAATATATGTTGTAGCCGGTTGCAATTGATAGACTTTAAAAGTTCAATTAGTTATAGACATTTTTCATTTTTAATTCTTTAAGTGAGTACCAGTGAGCAGGACACAGCAACATATCTTGGATTAGTTCTTCAAATAATTTTTTTCAAATAAATTTTATTCTGGGCTTTTTGATTTTTTTTCTTTAATTCAGTAGCGTTTGGAATCAAATCCCTGTGCTCTTATAATCATCTTATTTCATGCTCTGGGTCTTTGGAAAGTTCAACGAATCTTTCGTAATTCTCTTCCACTACAATATTGGACGTTTGGCAGATAATGATAACAACAGCAATGGTTTATTCAACAAATTGACGAGGTGGCTCTGTTCCAGTTAAATGACATTATTTGCAATTAAAAATAATTAACAATTATTCTTTGAAATCAAGGTGAATAGTGGCTTTCGGGAATATTTACCTCGCCGCTTCGCAGCTCGGTAAATATTTAGCCACTATTCACCGAGATTGAAAAGAATAATTGTTTTAGTATATACACACGAAGTGATCTCGAAAAAATTAGAAGGAAGCCATTTAAAGGCAATTTCTGCTTCTGAAACTTTAGCGAAACGTGAGTTTACGCCCACCATTTTGTTTTTCACATTATACACTCGCTCGGAGGTGTACATTGTTGATTAGCCCGAGATAGCGAACCAATCAGATTGATTGAAACACCAACATCACTGAGTGTGTATATACTAAATTTCAATATTCACGATAAAATAAAAATGTATTGCATTCACTTAGAAATTGAAACAATAAAGGCAAGTTGTGAATTCTATAGTAAACCATAGTCTCTGTGTGGACTTCTATCTCTAATAACTCAGAAAGAGAGTAGATCTTTCTACACTTTGGACTCGGATAGAATAATGCCAATTAACGATGGCTTCTTTCCATGAAACTTAGAGAGCTTTTGCCAGCCTTCTTTGTGTCTACAATGAATACGCTGGAATTGGCAAACCCTTTACCAGGTCCCTCAAGGGGCAAGTTGTTCTCGCGACCTCGATCTTTGTTGATGAAGAGTCTCGAAAAGTTTCTCAATTTTTTAAGAAGTGTTTGTTTGCAAACCTTTCGCTCCATGATGCATCCAGGACATGCATCCAGGACATGCAACAACGACCAAATATATTTTGGTGGTACATGAAGAAAATTTTGTGAATGACATTCTCAGCTTCCATCACACTTGTATCAGCGTTTTCTTGATGTGAAACCCCGCCTATTTTCCTCTTATTAGCCCGATTTTAAATTGAGAAAACTGAAAGTTTTACCCCGAGGGTTTTGCTCAAAAATGAACATTTCAAATACAAATTTCACAATATGTATAAAGTTAATATTGTTGGGGCTACCAGATAATCGCTGCTACCAAAAGCTATTTTAAATTTAGAATAAAAAAGGCGAAATGACAAAAAATATCTATATAATAACAAAAGTGTTAAATTGACCATTCAGTGAAAAAACAAACGAACTGTCTTTCATTTTACGAGAAGTTGGCGATAAATTCACCATACTGGAATTGTTGTTTATTTGACTTCACAGCCAGAAAATCGTGTAACGTTGTGTTGAACATTCTGAAGTTTGATTAATTTAAAAACAAGGGGCCTGTTATTCACGTGAGGTCAGACCCAAACCGCAGTTTTACGCAAGCAATAGGCCTTTTCTTTATGAGAGGGTTGATTTGATTAAATAAATATCCTTCCACTGTTAGTTTCGGCCCTCTCGAGGGCCACTGACCATAAATATCGAGAATCTGCCGACAGTTGCAAAATTTCGTAATTCGTTTTATTTTTTCTACAGGACCCTTTTAATGAACCTTTTTCGAATATTATATCAAAAAATTCTATCGTGCTTTTTGTTCTCCGGAAAATCGAAAAGTTCGAAATACGCCTAAACGACCGTTGTCCCCCCCGTAAAGCAATGAAAAATTATGCAACTTCGGCAACTTCGTACGCTTCAACGCGATGCAATCCCGCCTTTAAATTTTGTATGCTAGCAGATGGTCCGTTAATCTCTTGGAAAATGTTAATTCTTGTTATTTTGTTACATTTAAGTCTGAACAGTGACCCGTTAAAAAAAAGTACTTCGCGTCTCTTTCGCAGAGGTAAAATAAAGGTCAACTTCAGTGGCCTATGAACAGGTTTGCCATAGATACTTACAAATCGTAATGTACATCAACTTAAAGCTTTATCCTTGTATTTTAATTCCTCCAATTCTCTATCCTGGCTCCCCATAAGCGGCGCGTCCAGGTTTACAAGAGTTTGGGGTATTTTGCCAAAAATGCGATGCGAACTACTAAACATCTGTCACGACCCATTCAAAGGCCTTTGAAAGGTCTTGTATGATATATTTACAGACCAAAATATACATCATCTTAAAGCTTTATCCTTGTAGTCTAAGTCCTCTAAGTTTCTTTCTTGGCCCGCCATAGGCGGCGCGTCCAGCTTTAAAAGAGTTTGGGCTAAAAAATGACAACAAATGTAATGCGATCCGTTGAACAACTGTCACGCAAGAGGTCAAGGCCAATCTTTCAACTTGGCCAGGAATGTACCAAATACATAACCTCTTGCGTGACAGCCGTTCAACGGATCGCATGATATTTTTTGTTCCCCAAACTCTTTTCTATAACATCAAGAAATGGTTTAAATTTTGCAAAGTGTGACCTATTGTATATCCCTGTGGGGATCTTCCAGCTTGCTGGCTGACCTCGAGGACTCGCACATCCGTGCTGCCAGACTGATTCACAACAATAGTATATCTACCCCAAAATATGAAGTACTCAGCCTGGCAAAATGGTCATCTCATCATTTTATGTATAAGAGAAGACTTGCCTGTATTGCCTACCAGGATTTCAACAACTTAGCTCCTAATGACATTTATAATTTATTTACCAAGCACAGAACTCCATATAATTTAGGAGACAATGCAAGATTGGAACTTGTGAGCTCTAAATCGAAAGCCTTACATGATTCCTTCACTCATCGTTCTAGTATTGTTTGGAATTGCTTACCTAGCCAGTTAAAGTCCAAGCCTAGTTACTCTTCATTCAAGGCTAACATTAAGAAATTCTCAAAGTGTATTGCCCAAATTACTTTTGGCACAACCTCTACTGCAACCAATAATAATATTGATGAATTTATATATTATTCACGTTCAGTTTATTATTTGTCATTTTGATTGGTCTTCCTTTTACCTTTCATTTGCATTGTCTAAATTACATAATCTCATTACTATTTATATATTTATTTATACAGTTATTTCATGCTTATCTATTTATTTATGTATTACTAGTATTTACAGTCGTTAATATTAGGATGTATTTTTGGATGTAAACATATTACAGTGTAAAGTAGGTAGCAGGTCCACATCAGCAATAGCTGCCATCTACTCAACCTGCTTTGCCAAAGAAAGGATGTATGTATGTGTATGTATGTAGAGACTGCACAAAATCTAAGCTTAGGTACAAATATATAGTTACAAATGGTTCGTTCCTTGCATTCTTCTTAAAACTGCTGAGATGTTCACTATTTCTAGTATTTAAACAAAGGGATTTCCAAATATTGATTGCACAAAAATAAGAGGAACGCTTCGCGGCAAGGGTTCTACAGGAAGGTGGTGATAACTGATATTTTGTCTCTTGTGCAATAACTATGTGAGTCTGACCTCTTGCAGGTCTTATTTGCTAGGTAAGCAGGTGCAGAGCCATTATAATCTTAAACAAGAGTGCAAGAATTAATTTAAGGTAGAGCTCAATCAAAAGTTTAAGTTCATCTTAAGGTGAGGAATGAATTACATCCTTCGTAGTTCAATTAATTTCATTTTCGTACTCTTTCCTCTTCCCGGGCCCCGAATTCACTACTCTTACTTTGGTCGACCTTCCCGGCGCTCATTTCGCAAATGACGATCCACGCATGAGCCAAGTGACTCAAGATTTAATACTGGAATACATCGAGAAGAACACTAACAGCATCATCGTGATAGTGTCTGAAGTAGGAGACCCCACAGGTGACAGTGCAATAAACCTTGTAATGCAAAAGGCCCCTGATTTTAGGAGCCGTACAATCTGTGCGCTTACCTAGCCTGACAAGCTGAGGGAATCGGACGACTTGGGGAAAAGAGTGGCCATGAATGGGTCTAGCTTCACACTGGATAATAACCGATTTATTGTACTGCGAGGTATTATATGTTTGTTAAACTTTGATATGTTTTGGTAAAATTGCATATACCAGTAATTATTGACTTCTAATGTGTTGGTCAGAGCCGATTCTTCTACTGCGGGTCGCTGAACCAAAACTAAAGTAATCACATCGCTCAACGAGAGAAAGAGACAATGTCAGGGGGTGAGTAATGGAGAACTCAGAGCAAACAAGTGTGAAACCTCGGAAACTACGAGAGACCAGGTCACTGTTAGTATATTTTTGCATCTAATTAATCGAGGGTGTAGCACGAGATTTATTTTTAAACAATCCAAGGGCGGAATAAGATAAAGCAAAGGAATTAACTGATTTCTATCCACGCCTAAAGAGAGGGTCTGGATGGGGGGGGGGGGGGGGTGGGGGTACAAATGTCAGTTGTCAGTTAAAATTTCGGCCATTTGTCAGTTCTCGGTTGGATTTTAGGCCATTTTTCAGTTGTCAGTTAAATGACTGTTAATAATTAACTTGGTCGGAAAGTAATAAGTTAATTATTACTTTCCGACCCTATTTTTGGCCAAAAAGGCACATATTGCATAAATTAAAAAATTAAGTCGAAAATTGACAAAGTAAGAGCTCCTTTTTCTCAATTCTGGAATAAAGTAATTCCAAGATATCCCAAGTGACTTTCAGTCTTTGTTTTAAGGGTGTTTAATTTAGATTATCACTCTTCTGCACACAAACTTCTGCACGCCCGTGCACAAAAATTGAAACATTTCTTTTCAACCTCTTAGCCGGTCAAAATGTTAGAAAGAAGATCTTCAGAGGGATAACAAACTTGTGAAGAGTCCTCAAGCACAATATTATGTTTTTATGTTTTGTTTTATAAAACGTCGATTGTGATTGACTCCGATGAAATGATCCGGCGGAAAGGAATGTTCCTTTATCTACTTTCCAATTAGGTTATTAGAGATATCTGCAGTAAGCTTATCTTAGAAATCCAAGCGAAAATGGGCGCGAATTGGTCGTCTTCTGAGTCCGTGTCATATTCGTCTACATATGTTTGCACCTCAGCAACTTCCACTTCAACGATACAGTCGGCTCCTTTGTCGCTGCTGAGCCCTACTGGCTGAAAATCGTTCCTTAACCCAGCTAACAAGTCCACTTTGGTGGAATCTTGTTGCTTCGTGTAGACGGCCGGTGGTAAAGCCCCTCCCTTGTCCTTCTTAATTTTCACCCGAACTGTCCTTTGCCTCAAGGGACGTTACTTCTCCGCAAATTCTTTCATAACACTTTCAGTCTCGGGGTTGATTTCTTCTGAAGGCAGAGGTCGCATAAAATTATAAAATTAAACGAGACTTACCTGGAAGTTGAAGTTTGATTGGGATTCTATCAGTCATCACAGAGCAGAGATTACACGAGATCACTACGCATGCGCATAACTAGATAACTAGTCATTTTTAAAAGGGTACTATGAGTGGCCACATGAGGATCTATATGCAACAATGACAAAGGTGCACTCCACGGTGCAGGGAGAAGTCAGGTACTATGAAGGGCGGGCGTGTAATCTCTGCTCTGTGATGACTGATATAATCCCAATCAAACTTCAACTTCCAGGTAAGTCTCGTTTAATTTTATAATTCTATCAGTCATCACCGCAGAGATTCCACGAGACTTTAAAGTCATGTGGTCACTCTGATTATCCACAATTCTACAAGGGAGACATCCCTTGAGAATATCAATTTTGCTTTAATCAAACACTGAATTAAGCTGAGTATAACACTAACATAGCATCCAAAACTGATTGCATAATGTGGGGGTGGGGATAAGATAAACATGCATCCCCCATAAAGATAACTAGCGTCCCAACTCTGACTCGTAACAAAGTAACTGCATAACAGAACAAATGTTAACATTCTACAAGATAGCTCTCCAGTTGTAAATGAGTGAATCTAATCGCTATATGGATTAGAGGACAACAACATAATAATTGGTGCTGACAGTAAAAAATATACAAGTGTTCACACTGCAGACAGAAGAACATGTCCTTAACTATTTTCACTTGACCTTGCAATTGGTTTGTTATAAAACTTGTTGAATACACAGTCACTCTTCCAGCTAGCAGATTTCATTATTTTTTGTAAGGGGACCTTGTTGAACACTTTGCTGGTAGAAGCTGCTCGTGTGCTATGTGGTGTAAACATTGTAGTGTCTACGCCTGAGAGTGCCATAACTTCTTTAATCCATCTGGATATGGTCTCTTTTGACACTTTCTTATATGGCCGTATAACACTGATAAACAACTGATTTTCCCCATCCCGTAGGTCTTGTGTCCTACTCAGGTATTCCTCAAGCGTTGCGGCCACACACAATTTCTCATCTGAGGTGAATCTGGGTATGGTGAGTACGGGCTGTTCCCTACCTGGTGCAGACTGTTTAACGAGTTGGTCAATGTAAGATAAATAAGATTTGTCCTCATCCATATGCATACTTTTACGGCTCATTAGATGGATTGTCTGACAGCGTTGACCTGTTACGAGTGAACACATCATGATCAATTTGTATGTAAGGTTTTTCAAACTAAGATCCGTTAGTGGATGAAGTGTTTGGAGATATCGAAGAACAATTGAAGTGTCCCACATGGACGTATACCTTGGCAGTGCAGGTCGAGCCTGGAAAACCCCTCTAATGAAACGCTGAACAAGAGGGTGTGCTCCATAGTAACATTGTTTTCCAGAATTAGGAAAGTAGACAATGCACTTCTTGCAGTATTGATGCAGCTGTATCCTAGGCCGCTGTCATAAAGTTCCTGTAAAAAGTCTAAGACTATGGCTACAGGTGGAGAAAGGGGATCCACACCCCGTTTACCTGTAAACAGTTCCCATTTTGCCAAGTATGTGTTGTATTGTTTCTGTGTATTTGACCTCCAGGAGTTACAGATCGTTGCCTGTACTGCTGCTGAAAAGCCTTTGTTTACAAGGGATCTCCTGACAAAAGACAGGCCATCAGTTTGAGTTTCACCCCAAGAGGATGAGGTTTGTCCCTCTTGAAGGGCAAGTGGACATTGGCCTTCTGTGGAGGCAGTAGAATGGGTCTCTTGATCAACAGACGCAGGAGCTTGGGATACCAGGGTTGGGATGGCCAATTTGGGGCAATTAAGATTGCAAGTGACTTTTCCCTCTCGATCTTCTGCAGTGTGTGTGGCAAGACACTAAAAGGAGGAAAAGCATTTACAAAATAATTACTCCACTCAATTGTAAATGCATCAACACCAAGTGCATTTGGGTCTGAGAACCATGAAACGTAGGGGGTAATCTGACAATTCAGTCTGGAGGCAAACGTGTCAATGTTTGGCTGTCCCAGAATTCTTGTGACTTCTCTGAAAATATTTGAATCTAGTTTCCATTCAGTTGAGTCATCTAAAATCCTGGACGCCCTGTCGGCTACAATGTTGTCCTTCCCCGGGATGTGACTCACAGTGATCCAGATCCCCCGTGGGATACACCACTCCCATATTTCCCTTGCCATTTGATTGCATGGCAGGGAATGGAGCCCCCCATGTTACGGATATAAGCAACAGCAGCCATGTTGTCGGTCAACACTTTGATGTGAGTCTGGTTTAGATTTTTACATAGAGCTTGAAGCCAAAGGTAGACCGCCTTGAGTTCAAGGTAGTTTATGTGATAGTGGGATTCTGAGGCTGACCACCTTCCCCCAGTAGTATTGCCATCCAGGCCTGCACCCCAACCTTGGGTAGATGTATCGGTATGTAGGGTTTGTGAGATTTTTCCCTTATCAATTTTCCTTTTTGATATCAAGGCATTAGATATCCACCACAAAATATCAGATTTTGCTCTCCTGGAGAGTTGCTTGGGCGAGTCAAAATCACCATGAGTAGATTTCAAGGCAGCAGCCTTTTCTATTTCTATCTGGCGGAAGTACAATTCACCATAATCATCTCTTGGCAGGGAGGAGACCATCATGCCAATAAGCTGTGCAACCTCCCTTATGGTGGGCATGGCTTGTTCCAATACCCCATGAGCTACCCCTTTGAGTTTTTGATATTTCTCATCTGTAATGAATATAGTCATGTCTTTGGAGTTAAGTATGAAACCCAGGTGGTGAGTTGTTTGGGTAGGTGATGTCACAGATTTTTCTTTATGTGACAAAAAACCCAAATCTTCAAGCAGGGTAAGGGTGTCATTTACATTACGTTGCCATTCATGAAATGTATATCCAACCAGAAATGAATCATCAAGGTATCCACTCGAGATGTGCCCCATTCTCCTGAGTGCAGCAAAAACTGGTTTCATAATTTTTGTAAAAAGGCGTGGGGCAGACGAAAGGTCCTGGGCCAAACAGGTAAATTGGTATAATGTGTTGTTCCAATAGAATTTTAAATATTTTTGGTGTTCCCTATGGACTGGTATAGAGAAGTATGCATCTCGTAGGTCTTTTGAGGCCATGTAGCACCCTGGTCTCATTAATTGGGCGCAGGTGTAAATTGAATCCATCTTAAAATGGTGAAAAACCACAACTTTGTTTAATTCTTTGAAGTTTAAAATCATACGGTATGTACCATCTTTCTTTGGCCTTAAAAATATATTTGAGATAACCTGTCCATGTTCATGATGACTTTCTTTTATAATTCCCTTGTCAAGGAACCGAGTAAGCTGTAAAGCGATATTCGAGCTTTCCTCAGCTGAAAATCTGATTGGCCCCGGTACAGAAAACTGCACAGGTTGTACTAAAAATTCTATTTTGTATCCAGAGACAGCAGATAATATGGAGGAGTCCTGAGTGAGCTCTCTCCATTTTTGGAAAAAATTTTGGATTCGACCTACCACTTTGGTGGCTGGATCCCCTGCTGCAGTGAAATTTTCAGAGGAATGAGGCACACCATTTCGCTCAATCCCTGTCATACACACATTTGATGCATCTATTTTTGTTTCTGTGGTTTGGTCGCCTTTGTCGACTGATAGCTTTTGACTTCTTTTTGATAGTATTTGTGGGGGTAGCTGTATTGTCCCCTTCTGTGGGAGCGTCCTTGATTGGCACGCCCCCTGCGATGCGATAAAATATTCCTCCTAGGCCTGGAATTACTTATGCTTTTAGAAGAAGACTCTCCATGCTTTTGCTTTGTGAGTTGTTAAGCTGCCTTTTTGCTCTATTTGACAGTTTTCAGTCGCTCTGTCAAATCGTCGCCAAACAATTCTGAACCGATAGGTTCTTTGCTACTGCATATAGTTTTGTAGTTTGTATCCAAATCAACCTTGAAAATATCTCGACGACACATAATGAGGTCATGATTGGCAGCGGCAATCAGCAGCACAGACCTTGTACGGCTTTCCCAGATTTCTTCTGGGGCTGGCAGTGGAGCCTGGTTTTCCACTGTCTCACCTACCTTCCCTGTTAGGTAGGCAAGTGGAGTTAGACCCTTATTCAGGGTTTCTTGCTTTTTCTGGATTCTGGCATCCATACTACGTGTGGTTTTCTGGGCAATATCCCATATTTCAGTGTTGACCTTTGTGACCTGCAGCAGTTTGCAATTTTCGGGCCGTTTTATATCCTCTTTGCGTTTTGTCAACACGTGCTCGCTCAGTCCTGAAGCTAAGATATTATTAAGAACTTGTGCAATTTTCTCGTTTAATGCTTTGCCAGTTTGTTCATCTTCAGTGACTTCCTGAACAACTACATCAACTAAACCGTCCGCGACGGGTTTTTCATTGTCTGAGCTTGACTTACTCTTTTTTGCCGGGGGTTCCCCCACGACTCCATTATCGTCCTCGCTATCGTCAGGCGAGTCCTCATTTAAGCCGGCATCATAAGCCGCCTTTAGTTCGGCAATACCGGGAGCGAAATTACCTACAATCGCCGTGAGTTGGTCAATTTTGTGGCTGAGTTCGTCAAATCCTTTTGACGTTTTGGATGATTCCTCGTTGATCGTCGTGTTTGATGTTATGGTCTCTGCTGACTTTGAAGCCTTTTTGACCTTAGAGACCTTTAAGGCTGGTTGTTTTTCTCTCTGTTGGAGCATCACTCCCTTGTTTCCCTGGCGGCGCCGTGGGGCAATTTTCCTTTACAATTATGTCAAACGCGCTCAGCGTTGATCCCTCTGAGTTCATCTTGATAGACAGCGATAAAACGCTTTAAATACGGTTTTGCCTCGCAAAACAACCAAATTATCCTTGTAAGGCAGCGCCTTACGTAGAGGTTCATATATTGTCTGTAAAGGAGATAGGATGGTGAAGATATTCTTTGATTTCGATTCCCTTGACCAGTCGCACATGTAATGGCGGAGCGTAAGCGTGGCAGAATGACTAGTTATGCGCATGCGTAGTGATCTCGTGGAATCTCTGCGGTGATGACTAATAGAATTGACATTTGCAAACTCCGTGCTGGTCTGAGGGACAGGATAGTGGGATTTTTCATGAGTAAAATACTTAGCTGCTCATTTTGTTACTCTCTTCAGCGAATCCTTGGTAATTATCCAAAAGTCTTGAGAACAATGCGGTGAAAGTCTCATGCTTAAAATGGGAAACTGCGTGGAGATTCTCCACAGCTGTTGTGAGTAATGTGCACAATTCAATGTCTTGGAGATTATCGTTGCTAATTGAAATGTTATGCAGGCGGCGCATTCCTTCGAGAAGTTCTAGTTAGACTCGAGTTTTATTAGACAAAGTTTATTTAAGGTCATTGGTTGCTGTGGTTTCCTTTATGCTAGTATCCGTTGTTTCACCTCAGAAACGGTCTTTGCGATGTTGTCATTTACATACAGTACTTTTTCTGCGGTATCTTGAGGAGCCATGTGTGCTTTCTCTATGCTTTGGGTTCTGAGACCAAAACTGTTCTAGAGACTTCCAAGGACTGTAAGAACGACACAGTACCAGTGAGTCCCGATACTAGTTTATAGCAACCTGTAGCAACATTCGATACGAATAAAGTCTTCTCCGTAGAACAGATGCCACGAACTTGCGTATAAGAACCCGTTTCATCCGTTCCATCACTTGCTGCATTCTGACTAGAGCCCATCAAGGTTTTAACGCTTTTCTCAGAAGGACAGAGTCTCCTGAGTCAATGAGCGCTATCCTAGCCTGTCTTCAAATTCAAAGTCTTTTGATTTCTTTACAAGCTTAAGACCCCGAGTTGTTCTTTAGAAGTACTGAGTTCAACTTCTAAGCCTGAGAAAATTCGAGCCATGTGGGTTGAAAGTTCAACATCAAAATCTCCTTGGCCATATTTACTGGACACTGAATTCTGTTAGACCAGGGAACGAAATAAGGTGCTTTTTCAGCACTAGTACGGTGTTTACATCATTGATGGGAATGCGGCTTCTGTGACGCTCAAATGGCGTTTCCGAATCAATTCGATAACAGCTTACAATAGCTTTTAACATACCAGCACTGATGGCCATCGCGAACGGTGACGATCGAATTAGGTATCAAAGATCATAGACCCGATATGTGACATCATCAACATGATATGGATGGTCCATGCGGTGATTATTAACGAAATATGACACTCTGGCGTACTCCTACTGATATGTAATAAAAACCTACTTTTATTGGAAAAAATATATCATCTGTCGTTATTTTATATCCAGTTTTTAGGATATTTAGGGCGATCCGGTCTTTTGTAAGCTATCAGTAAAAGCCCACTACAAATGTCAGTTGTCAGTTACATTTTCAGCGATTTGTCAGTTGTCAGTTAAAATTCTGGCCATTTGTCAGTTGTCAGTTAACCTCATTCAGACTCTCTAAAGAAAGTGTGGAAAGGGAATTCGTTTCAGGTGATGCTCTTCCTGTATCAGTGAAGTTCTGGGACTTAGGTGTAATGCGATTTGAAAATGACGTAGGCGGATTATGCCAACCATAGCCTACTTTTCTGCTGAATATAACATACAGGGAAAGATGGCACAGATCCAGCTGAGAGGGACTGGGACGCTGAAACGACGCAAGTCAAAGAGAAGGAATGGTTTGCACGGCATCCTCAGTACAAGGACATTCAACATGTCTGTGGAATTGATCGACTCATGGACACTATGATCTCTTTACTGGCGGAGAAGATGATCAAAGAGATTCCTAATCTGGTAACACAAATGAAGACGCTAAAACAAGAGGTAAGAATGTGTTCCGCAACAAATGAAATGTTTCGATGATTTCAGTGGATCATGCCTAAAATCTCGTGCTGCCTTCTCGCTGGCTCCCCCTGAAATGATATTTTGTTTAATTAACTGTGTTGTTCATCGGTTTTAAGATACTTGATCAACAGAAAAACGCCGGTTTTCCCTTTTATTGGTTGTCATGTTTAAACTCGTCCGCCTTCATGGACAGTCTTGTCCCTATAGTCTTCTGGAAGCACAAAAATTGTTTTTTTTGCATCTCAGTCTGCTTACTTGATAGACTGAAACATAATAATAATCTTTTATTAGGAAGCTCCATCACAATAGTGGTTTACATAGAGGTCCTAAAAAACTGGGGTTCTTTTGAACAATTGCGAAGGCCAATTGAATTACAAAGCATGTAACAAGATTTAAACAGTATGGTGGCTTCAAAGTGGAGTTTTAATCAAAGAGAACTTAGATATTGCACAATGTGAACTGAATATTTCTAATACATCCGGGGTATCGTGAGCTGTGTCACGCTGTTGATATTGTCACATAGCAAGTCATGATTTATAACATGAAATACCGTTTTCATTCTGAAGTAGGTAACATGAACTATGACGCCATTTAAGTAGCCTCATGTTTTATATTAGAATTTACTGACAATTACTTTTCCATCCATACAGGTGGATAAAATACTTAAAGAACTAGAGGACAGTGAAGTACCAGACATGAGTGACAGAAAGGGCGAAGTCACCATGAAACTGAAACAAAATCTAATAACAAAATTTGAGTCGCTTCTATTCAACAACACTTCTGATGAAATTACAGGTGGCGAAAGCGTGAGGAAGTTGTTCGATTCATTTCATGAAGATGTTTTCAAGGTAAGACAAGATATACCCAAAAAATAAATACCGTGTCTGTTCAGTAATAGATCACAGATGACGGGCGCAGCCTAAAAGTGTGACTGATTTTGTTATTACATTCTTATGTCTTCTGTGATTGATTGATATACAGACCCGAGCCAGCTTGAAGTGGGTGAAAGTTGTCCCATGACTATTATAATGAATGATTCGTGAATATCTTTTTCACAAATAGTATTTATAAATTGTTTTACATGATTGGCGTTTTGATCTTTAGATAAGATAACAGGTAACAAACTTATACCAAATTGTAATTCAGACGAAAAATAAGGTGTGGGAGTTAAAAGATATCTTTTCCTTTTTCCCCCAAATGAACCAGCGTCCAGAAAACAGTTGAGATTGAACTGAGACATGTATTTGTTTTCCAGGTGGATCCTCTGGCGATGCGAAGTGACGATGAGATTTGTAAGAAGCAGATGAAATTGGAGGGTGTAGCAGCTCCTCTTGGAGATAGCAGTGAAAACAGTCAGTTGCTTCAGAGGCTTCTGTACGAAGAATATTCTGGTAAAACATTTTTGTGCAATCTTTCACGACTTCACGACAAACTAAGAGAAAAAACTTGTTTTGTTTTGTTTGTTTGTATTTTTTTCTTCCTGAAAACAGTCTTTGTTATAAATAGCATTTGATTTATTTTGATGCTTCCCTGAAGTCAATCTTCTTAAGAATTAACTGTCCTATTCAGATTCTGAAAATTTCCTGACCGCTTTTTTGGTAGTTTGTAAAGCAGTTGGGAAAACGGTCGTGGGTGAGACAGTTCCGAGTCCAGTCGATCAGTTACTACCAATATCAGAAAAGCTTGTGCAGGATGTCGAACAATCCTTACAATACATCATCCAAAAGGCCATCGATCATAGTTTGGCCAAGTTCCCCCAAGCTCAAACAAGCAGTCGAATCGAAGGTTGTGAGCGACATTTTCGACAAGAAGCGCGATGAAACTACGAAGTTCATTTGACAGTTCCTGCAGATGCAGAAAAGAAACGTCCATATAGTTTTTGCCGCAGTTCCTACTCCCGCAGAGATACACCATTGGGAATCCGCCAAATTGAAAAATAATACTACTCATCCATGTATGACGTCAAGAACCATGGAGGGAATGAAGGTTCTCGCGATAAAACTGTACCCTGATAAGTTGATACTGGAGATTGAGGGCCCTAGTATGCAATCGCACACGCCTAAGGTTTGCATGTGACATTTGCAGATATTTTCGCTTACGGAGTTAGTCATAGGAAAAACGTCTGCGGCCAGTCATGGAGGTGAATACAGCTGTATCTGAAGTGGATGTAAAATTGTCTGACATATCTTAAAAAGGGATCTTATAAAGCGATCCACATAATAACTTCACACTAACAATGTCAAGAGGGACAGTCGGCTGTATTGCCTGATGTGGACTAGCAGTATGCAGTCAAAACATCGCGATCGATATCAAATGTAACTGCATATTGGGACAAATGACTACTTAGTATACACGTGTATTCACCTCGATGAGAAACCGCGTGAGGTAAATTTTATCGTGACACAACTAAAACTCCCCCTCCCTGGGCAATAAATAACGACCGCCCCCTAAACCTGTTCCGAGTGTATCACGCGCAATCAGTGTTCGATAGCAAGTTTTTGAGGAGTAGGCTTTAAAATTGACGAGTTGTTCTCTTTTTTTAACACTCATGGTCTCGATGATTATTTCATCTGCCAAAAGAAAGTGATCCCTGTAGTTTCCGAGTGGAAGATGCTGTACTCTGTCTCCAAGTTTATCTTCGTAGGTAATTTTCAGCAGATCACGTTTTTCGATCGTCTTGGTGAGGGTATTCCTTGAAAGGTCTATTATTGATGACAGTAACTGACTATTCCAAAACTTGAAGAAAAGTGTTTGCACATAAGAATCAACTAGTGTTTTTATTTTCAGGAACGAGAAGAAATGAAAGATATTAAATGGAACGTAGTGCGATGCTTCAATGTGCTTAAAATGAACGTGTGTGACACAGTTCCCCGCTGCATTCTGCATTTCTTCACATCACAGTTGGTGGATGATCTTCGACATGCTCTGGAACGAGAGAACTTGGTCGAGTTCTTGGAGGAAAGGAAGGACATACGGGACAAGCGCATCCTTTGTCAGATCCAGTCAGACGCTTTGGAGAAAGCGCCGCCTCACACAAAAAACGTCGTGGATAAACTACTGCGCATGAAACAGGAATCACCCTGAAAGAACCGCTAAATGTAGCTGCATCAAATGGTTTGATCTTTGATAACTTAGCCTTTTCAAGAAACAGTTATGTAGCCAGGGGTTTAATTTGATTTTCGCGAGGAATTCGAAGCATTATCGCCAAAGCCAATTGTAATCGGCAGAGTTGAAAAATTCAATTGATTGTCAACATTCCAATTGTATATTTTGGAGAAGTGAGTTATAGGTCAAATGTAATGTAAAACAATAGGGGAATAAAATCTAATTGTTCTTTAATTTGCAATTATATTATTTCTTTCCCAGGGGATCTTTAAAAAGCTTAACTGAGATCTCCTTCATCATAACGTACATTTATTAGACGTCTAGCAGACTTAAAAGTCTTGCACCAAATGAAAGGCAATTAAATTGTGAATTATTAGAAATGGAAACAATAAAGGCAAGTGGTGATTAAGACAGCAGATCGTTAATTGAGGTTGAACTCGGATGGAATGATACCAATTTACGTTGGGTTGTAACCACATATCAACTTTACCAGGTTTTCCACGAAATTTTGAAACATGGAAAGCGTCCAGCGTCCTCTGCGTTTACGACAAATTTCAAGTAAAGCCGTGTGAAGGTCTCGTGTGCAAGATCTCCAGCTTCTGAGAGTATTTTTTTCTCATAGTTTAAGTTAAAATTAGAGTCTAATTCCCATTATAACCTCGGAAAAGAATTTGCAAATGTTTTAGAAAAATCAGGAGATAGACGATTATTCCTCACGGGACCCCCGTCGAAGACACTACCTATATAATGGCTGTGTCTAGATTTAATTTTCATTCAATAATTATTTTCTCAAAAAGTTGAAGCAGAAGTATACAACCTATAAGCGTATGAATGCTCCTCTATCGTTTTAAAAACAGGCCGGGCTCGAGCAATATCACTGCTTTTCTTCGCTAAAGCTTCTCACCGTTCGCGTAGATGCTGTAAAAGCTTACGTAGGAACAGGAATACATTATGAGGCGCATTAGTAAAAGTGAGGGGGGAATGACTTGCTTTACGTCAGGAAGGCAAACTCGCAAAGGTGGCAATGGGGCGAATTCACCATAGATCGCAATTCGACACAATAACGAGAGATTGGGCTGCAATCAATCTCGTACCCAGGTCCTACCGGGTAACTGTAACTGAAATGTACCATCCTTAGGGTATTTTTATACGGTCTCGTATAAATAAAGAAAAAGACGTATGAGCAGATATAGGCAAATACAGCCCTCCTCCCAAGTTACTCTAGCCGAACTAACTTTTCACTCATCCTTCGAAAAAATCATCCAACCGTTTACATGAAAATGGCGAACTCATCTCCGAGAGCGACACAACTCGGTCAACTCAGGAGAGCGAGTTGTTTCGCCCCGATAGGTAGGGTAACCCTATCAGGCAGGAAAATAACTTGTCATAGATGAGGTAAAGCAGGACCTTTACGCCAAAGAGAACACCAAAGATGAGAACGTGAACAACTTTTCCCGCCATTTTTGAATAGTCCGTTTACTCTCTGCCGTTTTCAACGTGAAGAAAGGAGGTTTCGTTGATTAGAAACCTGAGTAAAAATGTCGAAATGCTCAACTTTGAAACAAGCAGTTGAAACGAAAGTTGTCAATATAATTTTTGACAAGAAACGCGACCAGACCACGGAATTAATCCAACAGTTCCTGGAAATGCAGAAAAAGTGCACCCGTTTTTGCCCCAATCCCCACACCGCGAGAGATTAATGTCTGGAGAGCGTTTCCTCTGGCAGATCACAGGAAGCCTCATCCATGCATGACATCAAAGACGACAAGTCACATGAAGTACCTTGTGAGGAACTTCTGCTCCGAGAAGATGCTTCAAGAGATTGACGGTTCTGGGTCACACCATTTCATGTATAAGGTAATAACTGAGAACTTTTGGGGGTAACTTGCATGATGGATACCCTCTCGTGGTCTAGTCCAGTTTCTCAAAATACTGTAAATTCAAATGGACAATCGTGACGAGTCGCTTGTTCTCGGCAGATTCAAAATTGACACTATTAGTTACTGTAAGATTAGATCATTCAGCCGTAGATAAAGCTTTTTCGTTCACATTGTAACAGCCTACCTGAAGCTTCCAACCGAATGGGGATGGGTTCGGCTGAATTTTTGTCAGGTAGTGAATATTGTCCTTGGTCCTTTCTCTGGACAAAGAACATTTAAATTTACCCTTTTATTTGTTTTAGCTTAGTGCACGTAAATTGGATGTGTGTATCTCGTCGTCAGAAAATTGAATCAACGCAAGGTTTACACCAGAAGTACTCAAACAATTTCTGGTAGAAAGACACTAAAAAGAAAGCTTTATCGTTCTCTTCTTAGGAACAGGAGGAAAGAAAGAATGTTAAAAGGAACGTGGTGCGATGCTTCAACGTGCTTAAAATGAACGTGTGTGACACGGTCCCCCGCTGCATCCTGCATTTCTTTGTATCACAGTTGGTGGATGACCTTGACCGTGCTTTGGAGCGAGAGAACTTGGTCGAGTTCCTGGATAAAAAGAAGGACATCCGGGACAAGAACCAGTTCCGCGCTTTGGAGAAAGCGCTGCCCAACACACAAACGTCCTGGATAAACTACTGCGCATGAAACAGGGATCGCCCCGAAAAGACCACTAAATGCGGTTACGTGGAATGTTTTGAGAACTTAGCCTTTTCAACAAGTATCTAGTTTGGAGTTTCTTTTAGTTTTTGTTTAGAATTCGAAACATTTATATTGTCATACCCGATTAAAATCGGTAGAATTTAAAAGTTCAGTTAGTTAGCAACATTTGAAGTGTATTCATTGCAGGAGTTAATCTCAGTTATGCGTAATTTAGTAGCTTTTTTAAGTTTTTTGTTTCAAATTTTAAATTTATTCAGTATAGAGGGGATCTTTAAAGAGTTCAACACAGCTTCCTGAGATCTATACCGTTATGATATTTGGAGGATAAGCAGATCTAAATGAATTACACTTACTGATAGGCAATTAAATTGTCAGTTAATAGAAATAGAAACAATAAAGGTAACTTTTGAAATCTGGAATAAACCAAGTTCTCTGTGTGGACACCTCTCTTCAATAACTGAGAGAGTAGATCGTTAAGGGACGTTTGAATCGAATGGAATGATGCCAATTGATGTTAAGGTTCTAGCCTTGTATCAACTTCACCAAGTTTTCCACGAAAATTTGAAACGCGTAGAGCTACAACAACTACCCGCTCCATACAAACGACTCATTCACGACATAAACATCACAAACGACCGAAAAAGAACGACCTAACTTTACCGACAGATCGAAACAGACCAATCACGACCGACTTACGTCACTTGAGTCTTACAGCCAGTAACATCACGGCAAAACCAACCACTCATTTCACACGAACTGGAACAAGAACATTCTACTGACAACAATCATTCACTTGACTCTGATGATGACTTCCGCACAGGTTGTCGAACCGTCAGTCACTACCACCGACAACAGTCCTTCTCAGGACTACACTCACCCGGACGATCAGACTACACCTTCACATTTACTTGAATATACAAAATATAAGAACATTAAGTTGCGATTTAACTATATACAACACTTACTATAAAAACTATATACAATATTATTTAAAAAGGAAACTCTTGATTTTGGTCTTAAATGTTCGCAAAGATTCTACCTCAGCTACGTCTTTAGGTAATTTAGGTTTACGATTCTGACAAAGAATGATTACTTGTAACAATTGAATCTAGCTGATTTGACTTTCAATTTGCTACAATTCTTAGAGCGGAGAGGACGAAAGGCATTAGCATAAGTAAACAAAGATGGATTTAGACCATTTAAACTATGAACTGTCTTAAAACATTCCACCTGTGATAGATACTCTCTTCGCTTCTCTAGGGTAGGCCAACGTGGAATATCCAATCTTTCCTTATAAGACAGGTCTTTGCCATTTTCGCCAAGGGCACACCTGGATGCGCGTCTTTGGATTCTCTCCAGAGCATAAATGTCCTTTTTCAAGTGCGGACTCCAAACAGGTACACAATATTTAAGAATAGAACGAACCATAGATTTGTATAGCATGGAGAAGATCTTTAAGTTCTTAGTACCAACATTTCTATTTAGAAATCCTAGAACAGCGTTTGCTTTCTTTTAACATTTTTCAACTTATAGTGACCATAGGTTAGATGTACAATGTACACCAAGGTCCTTTGTGTCGCTCACTACCCTTAAAGGCTGATTTAGCGAGTTGTATTGTGGAATTGACTTGTCTTTGGAGTGGGGTATCCTCATTACCTTACAATTGTCGCAATTAAACTTCATTTGCCAATCATTGCTCCATCATTCACGTTTATCTAAATCTTGTTGGAAAAGCATGGTATCGAAGTCCCAACAATTGCGCACACGGTAAACTTTCATATCAACGGCAAACAACCTTATAGACGAAGATAGCGTATTGCCAACATCATTTATGTAAATCAGGAATAGCACCGGTCCTAAGACTGTACCTTGTGGTACACCAGATTTAACTTGCACTGGTGACGAACTTGAACCCCTAATAACCACACGCTGTAAACGGTTAGTGAGGAATGATCTTAACCATGATAGAACTTCACCATAAATACCATAGGCCATGAGTTTCAACAATAATCGTTCGTGAGGGACAGAGTCAAATGCTTTTGAAATATCAAGGAACGCCACGTCTGTTATGAGACCTTTGTTTCTAGCCATAGACCACTCGTTGTATACTTTCAGAAGTTGTGATTGGCAGGATTTCCCCTTCAAAAAACCAAATTGGTCTGGAGTGGAGATAGAGTTTGATATCCAGAAGTCCAATAATTTCTCTCTGAATGTGACCTTCTCGCAGACTTTGCAAACAACGGATGCGAGGGAAACTGGGCGATAATTTCTGTAGTCGTTTTTTGAACCTTTTTTTTGAATTGGAACAACATCTGCCTCTTTCCATTTAAAAGGAACTGTACCCAATAATAGTGATTTATTAAAAAGATCACATAAACGAGGAGTGAGTACAACACAACAGTTCTTAAATATTGCTGGATGAATTTGGTCTGGGCCGGGAGACTTGTTCGGGTTCAAATCCTTGAAAATTTTCAAGAAATCGTCTAGTGAACTCCTGATAGAACCAAGCTCTTCCCACAAGACCTGTGGGAAATTTGGCATAGATTCCGTTTTTTCTGAAGTAGACACTGAAGCAAAGTAATTATTCATAAATTCAGCGATTTTATTCTCCTTTGTAATAACAACGGATTCATTGGCCTGAATAGCAATCAGGTCATTTGTGCCTCTTTTCTTGGAGCCGACGTAATTCCAGAAACACTTTGCATTATCACTTCCATCATGGATGTCATTAGCCAGTTTTTCCAAGTATTCCCATCGGACTATATTGCATTCACGTTCAAGGCGATTATTCAAATTTCTATTCTTCTGCCATAGGTTTACTTTATTCTTGTTTCTGGCCCTTCTATACAGCGTTTTCTTCTTTTTACAGAGCTTAATAATCTCTGTTGTTATCCATGGAGGCTGACCATTTTTTTCTTTTCCTCTTTTACGGGATTGGCTGATCGACTGCAGTTAAGAACAAGTCTGACCAAGCATTCCATATTTCGTCAATATCATCGTAAACATATGCACAGTTCCAGGGAATGTTCATAAAAAATTCGTTCAAAGAAGCCCAGTCAGCTTTACGAAAACTGTAAAATAATTTCTTGGAAGCTTTGTGGCAGTATGGGTGAACATTAGTATCGAAAGTTACGACGTTATGGTCTGATATTGGCTCGCCAACGGTCGTATCTTGTATAATATCTTTGTTGTTAGTTAAAACCAGGTCTAGGATGCTTTGACCTCTAGTGGGATGAAAGGACCATTTGAGACAAGAAATTAACCAGAATAGTATCCGAAAACTTGAAGTTTCATGCATTTCAGAATTACTGAGAATAAGATTGTTACACCAGTCAATATCCGGCAGGTTGAAATCCCCAACAAGGACAATGTCGTTATTTTGTATAGAATCCAATTCTCTGCGTAGGATCTCTAAAGGTTCTGAGCCACTCGAAGGAGGACAATAAAATACTCCAAGCACAAATGATTTATTTTTTGAATGATGAATGTCGAGAAATAAAAGTTCAGCGTCCAAACATGTAGGGACGCGCTGGTGGCAAATTATATCGCCATTTACCGCAATAAGGACTCCACCGCCTCTTCGATCTCCGTCTTTGCGAAAAACATTGAAGTTTGAAAGGAATAGCTCGGAAGAGAAGACTGAAGCATCTAAATGCGTCTCAGTTACCGCTATAATATTACACTTTCTTGTAAAACCCTCTGCCTCGAGAATGGGTGCCTTTTTTACCAAACTTCTGGCATTGAAGAAAGCAATTTTGAGACAATTTACAGGTCCAGGATTCGAAGAAATATCGCCACATAGTAAGAGCTTACGTACAAATGAAGTGCGAAGGCCAAACTCGTAACGGCGCCATCTTGTAAGACTTGAATGACTTTTGCCGTCGAAGTCCAGGGCGTACCATAAACCATCAAAGAACCGATTATCTTGTGAGATACTGTTACACTAGTGTTTAGAATAAAGTTGACATGGTTATTTGTATTAAATGGTGAAGAACGGAGCTACAAAGTCAATAAAAGGGGCACAGTTGATAGAAGCGTCCAAACCATGATTGATATGAATGAATAACTACGGTAGTCTTGAAAGTGTGAAACAAAAAATGTCCATTGGTGATGACCAATCCTATATCAAGAAAATACCAGTGGCTGATGTTGCTAAGATTTCAAAGGACATTGATCCCAAGAAAGCGCCGGGGTGGGACACTATTCCACCTAAAGCTTTTAAAATAGGCTCGGCTAAGCTTGCTGTGCCCTTATGTGATCTTTATAACCGTTGTATCGTGAGCTGCCATTGGCCAAAGAATTGGAAGAGATGTGAGTGGGTGCCCGTTCATAAAAGAACGACCGATTAAGCAATGAAAATTATCGTCTAGTAAGTGTGCAGGTCATGGTAAACAAAGTTTACGAAAAGCCCCTTGCTAATCAAATCACAGCAGAATTTAATGAACTGTTCAGTGATTACCTTACAGGATACAGGAAAAGGCACGGTTGTGAAACTGTCCTTCTAATGTTGACAGGGAAATAGAAGAATGCACTTGATAATGGAAAAAGCGTCGGCCTATTGTGTAAAGCCTTTGACTGTCTACACCACTCTCTGTTACTTGACAAATTGCGGCCTACGGCCTCAACACTGACAGTATCATGTTAATGAAATCGTACTTTACAGACAACTACAACAGACTAAGGGTTGGAGAAACTTCTTGCTAGTTCCTGGAAAGAAGTTAAGAAAAGTTGCCCTCAAGGATCCTCGTTCGGGCCTCCATTGTGGATCTTATTTCAGAATGACTTGACCTTTATCATGAACTCTAATATCAGCATGTATGCGGATGACCATCAATTCTATGAAATCCATAAGAATGTTAGATGTATTTCCATAATGTCGTAGTAGTAGCAAGTATGTTAAATATTGTAAGAAATAGACAACTTTTTTGAGAGACATGTTTCGGCATGTTTATGCCATCTTCAACCAATGAGTAACTGAACGTGAGTAATTATATAGCATACAAGTAGATGAATAAAATATTTTTGCCTTTGTATTACATCATACTGTAAATATTTTATTCATCTACTTGTATGCTATATAATTACTCACGTTCACTTCCTCACTGATTGAAGATGGCATAAGCATGCCGAAACATGTCTCTCAAAAAAGTTGTCTATTTCTTACGATGTTAGTATTATTCAAACCGATCTACAGGACAGTGCTCATAAAGCAGCCAGCTGGTATGATTCGAATTTTTTAGGGAGTAACTTTGCGAAATACGGGTCTCTATTATTGAGTAGGAGAAACAAGCTTAAGGATCATAACTTAACAGGACAGACATTAAGTCCTATCACATTATTGCCTTGTTGGAGGTCAATATTTATAACGCTCTGAATTTTTTGATCATGCAAGTAGTATTTGCAAATAATGTAGCCAACGAGTGGGGGTTATAAACAGGTTAAGGAATACCCACTGACGCCAAGTTACAACTCTCTAAGGCTTCTATTCTGCCTCATTTAACGTATAGTAGCATCGTAGGGAACAGTTCTGAAGCAAGTGACTGCAGAAATTGGAGCGAGTACAAGATAGGGCCCTTAGGGCCATTTATTGCGATAGCAATTCATCCTATCCTGAACTTTTAGAAAGGGCTAAATTACTCACTTTACATAATAGGAGGTTGCAAGACATTGCAGTGTTAATGTTCAGGGTTAAAAATGGCTTATGCCCAGATTACATTCTTGGGTTGTTTTCCATCAATAGCAATAACTACAATTTAAGAAATAATGAATTTAATATTCCTAGAGTTAACACCACAGGTTTTGGAAAACATTCTATCAGATACTTGGGACCGGTACTCTGGTCAAATATAGACAGTAAAATAAGGGAACTTATAACTATAGATGGATTTAAAAGAGCGGTCAAGAAAATGGCCCTTGCTAAACGAATTTCCTCAAATAATTGCGGTAACTGCACTTTTTGCAATTCTTAATATTATTTATTAGTCAATTTATGTAGTTACTTTTATATAATACATTTAGTAGAGATATTTTATTGTAATCGTATATTTGTATTTTTTTTTTTAGGCTTATACACAGGGTGGGATGATATAAGGGAATTATAAAGGGGAATATTGGGGGATTATTTATTTCTATTAACATTGTAGATAGGTGTCCTTACTTAGTGGGCAACTGCTATTATCTTGACACGTTAATAAAATTATTATTATCGAGCGCGACTGCAAAGGGCTCGTGATCTTCGCGCTAGTTTGCCCCCCGTTTAGTTTCCTTACGTAGGAATAAAGCTTAGAACTGAGACTCTTTCATGAATTATTCGTGGTATCAGTATAAATTTTGCTGATTCTTAGACACCAAATCGAATTTAAGAAAATTTTAGATGACAGCTGAAACATTGTCTTGTTTTCACTGCCGCCTTAAGACTTTCGTTTCACCACCCGAGTTCTGCAACATAACGTAGCAGTTCTGTTCTCCAGGCTTCTTAGGGTTTTAGTCACTGCGTTGAAAGAAAAGTGGTTCGTAAAACTTTCGATTTCTATTTTCCTCTTTGAACGCTTTAAATCTTAAGGTTGACTGGGTTCTAATTTCTCCTGACAATGTCACCCTTGAATCAAATGTAAAGGTTACGAGAATAATGGGAATGATCACCAATCTACTCTGAGAAGCTCCTGATTATCAAACAAATTCTCTCTGCCGTTACCATAGGAAATGCACAGAGATCAGTGTGGGGAATACGGATATTAATGTAGAGGTGTAAAGGGCAGGAACGGGAGGATCGAGGGGAGTGGGCTGAAGGTTCACTTTCATCAAACGGGCGAGAACAATGAAAATTCTTGAACAATCCCAGCATCTGCAGGCCGCATAGGAATAACATAAAAGCAAAACTTGTTTTCCAGATCCAGAATCCGGAGACATTGAAAGAAATATACTTTTAATTTACATTTAAGTTTTTTAAAATCTTGACGAAATATCTGATCACAGGAACTCATACTGACCACGAAATGATACAAAAAAAAAATTGGGAAACCTCTATTTCTCAAAGGAGTAGATTACTAGTAGTCCCTCCTTTTCAGTGAAGTCTGTCGTGCGAGTAAAAAAAAAACTCAGTCAAGAAAACAATTGATGTTATCATACTGCGGGGAGATGCGGTTTTTACTCGCGCAACAGACCTCGCCTAAAAGGGGGCTATTCGTAGTTTAGAAGTAAGAAACCAATATCTTTATCTGTGATCAAATATTCGTTTTTTTACAGTTCGTCTTTGCGCAACAAACATAGGGCAGTGTTTTGTACCTGCAAACCCTCACGAATGTCATACACTATGTATTGACATGGTAAGATTAATTTTATTCCTGACAAATTTGAATCACACGGGTGAGCTGTTAACAAGAACTCTTACTCTACATTTGTTACCCGTCAGACACTCGTAGCCCAGGGACTGGTCATTAGTCATCGCCCAGGGGAAGGGGGACGGGGAGCTGGAAGATTTTGGTTGTGTCGCGATAACATTTACCTGATCACCCCCCGTAAGATTCTGCAATATTCCTATGATGCCCCTCCTCACTCATCGGAAATCAATTGACTGTAAAATTTTCTATACTCCCCCCCCTCCGCCTCTTAATGTTCTGTCGGTGACTACTCATTCTTCCCTTGTTCCCCGAAACCATGGACACCCCCCACACAATTCCCCGCTCCCTTCCCTGGATGGTAAATTATGCCTCATTTCTTACAAACAAACCACTGCCTTACTCACAACAAAATCATTGATGCTGCTTCCAACTTCCAACTTAAGAAGAAAATAAATTTGTTTTATTTACAGTGAATTTTGATTTCTGGGGTCGCGTGAGGTTGACAACGATCCTTATGTTGTAGAACTGACAATATACATGTACTCCTGTTGTGTACTTGCTATTCGGAATTACAAAATTGACTCTTTAACCGCTAAGAGTGACAAGCATTTAATTTCTCCTCACAATTTCACAGCTGAATCACACATTAAAGTCATGAGAGTTAAGGAAATGATCATCATCTAACGAAGCTCTTGATTGTTGACCAAATTCTCCTTGTCAGCTCGTTAGGAAATGTATGGAGAACAGTTAAGAGAATACGCATACTGATCATAATGTGAGGGTGGAAAGGGTTAACAAGGCTTCGTTCTTCAATAGCTGTTAGTACGTCTGAGCCAGCGATTCAGCGGTCGTTACACGGGAACGAGGCTATTGGGTCAAGACCTTAGATTTTCTAGAGTTTCTTTGTGTCATCATTTATATTTCACAAAAACAGTGCTGAGTTCTCCGAATCTTTTGAAGAAAGGAGATGGTAAGGCATTGTATAGCAGTTGGCTGTGTGAACAGGAGTAACAAGGTTGAATGTAAAGGCCTTTCTTGGCATTCGCTGCCCCTAAATGACTCGAAAAGACTAAAAAAATGGCTGATTAACATACGAAGAACCAACACTCCAAAAACGAAAAGTTCATTTTTGTGTAGCGATCATTTTGCCCCAGAATGTTTTCAAAAGTCTCCTGGAGGCGTAAGGGGAAGGCTGAAGGTAGATGCTGTGCCTACTCTTTTCAGCTTTACAAAAGTTCAGACACAAAGAAAAGCCCCACAACACCGTTCGAATATGGCCACTCAACGTCAAGAAACTGCAGGCTTAAATAGTGACGAAAGTATTGCTAACGCCGTTCCATTAACAGAATCAAATGAAGTGGGACAGTCCATAAAAGAAGCAGACAATAGTCAGGATCAGTCTCTACAATTAATTATCAACGAATTGGAAGGGAAAGTAAAACAATTGGAACACGAACTTAAACAGGAGAGAGAGACAAGAAAGACACTAGAAGAGAAGCTTAATCGAAGTTTGTTTAATATCGACAACATCAAAGAAAACGATAATTTAATGAGATTCTACACTGGCTTCAACAGTTATGCTGTTTTTACTACAGTTCTTAATTTCCTTGGAAGAGAAGCAGCAAAACAGTTAAATTACACTAACACTGAACTAGTGCAGAATCCACCCAAGAGAGAGAAGCAAGGTCCAAGAAGAGCTCTCTCTGTGGAAAATGAATTATTTCTCTTGCTGTGTCGTTACAAAGTTGGTCTTTTAGAGGAGGATGTAGCAGTCAGATTTGGTATTTGCCAAAGTCTTGTGAGCCGAATCATCATTACATGGACAAAGTTCATATATTTTAGATTCTCAGAGCTAGACATTTTCCCAACAAGGGAGGTAATTGAAGCACATAAACCTGAATGCTTCAGGAATAAATACAATGGTACAACAGTGATAATTGATGCAACTGAATTGTACATTGAAACACCAACTAATCCTGAAGCACAGCAGCTCACTTTCTCTACCTATAAAAACGGCAATACTCTGAAGGCCCTAGTTGGAATTACACCAAGTGGTAGTGTTTGTTTTGTGTCTAATCTTTATGGTGGGTCTATCTCTGACAAAGAGATAACTGTGAAATCTAAACTCATGGATAAACTTCAATATGGAGATGAAGTGATGGCTGACAGAGGATTCAATATCCAAGAATTACTAGCAAGTAAAGGGGTTAAAGTAAATGTTCCACCTTATATGAATGAGGCAGGACAATTTACTGAACAAGAAATGCTCAACACAAGAAGAATTGCATCATTGCGAATCCATGTAGAGAGAGCTATCGAGCGCATCAAAAACTATCACATTTTAGATTTTATTCCCATTACTGTCTGCAAGAATGGGCTGGTTGACATGATTTTCTTTAATTGTGCTATGTTCACAAACTTTTTGCCACCTCTGGTGAAATGAATTTTTTTCAGAATCTTTCTTGAGCCATTCATTTGTTTGCTTGTAATTGTCTGGTGTTATAGACAGAATCAATATTTTTTAGGTGGGTGTTTCAATAAGGACAGCACACAATTTATTTACAACTGACAGAGTAATGAGTAAAATATTCATATCACTAGTTGATCTGAAATAATCTATTACTGTTAACAATCAAGATAGATTTAATCTTCTGCAGATGTCATATTTATCTGGCTAATAGAAAAAATGCTCATTGTATCTAAATTTATTCAAATGTTCTACATGTTAGTATTGAAAATCAGTTAATGTCATGCAAAATTAAAGTTGCAAGTTTTGCTGGTTCAAAGAGTATAGTGGAGTCAGTTTCCAACCAGTAAAAGTAATTATTACAATAGAAATTCACTTCTCTGTCAATGAGACAATAATATCCATATTTAAAACGATATATTTCAAAAAACACAACATCAGTAATCATAATTTTGAGATCATGCAAAAGTTAAATAATTTATAGATAGTGATTCCACTGTCATGTCGAGTTCTAACAAAGACTGAAGTACACTGTTACATTAATCTTGATACTTTTCCAAGCCTGGGAAGACCTAAAGTTAACCGTGGATAAGCAAGTTCTACAGCAATATAGTTATCATAAAAACTTTCAAGCTTTGGGATAACTTCTCTTCTAAATTGTAAATTATTTTTGATGCTTATTATGATCATTTCCTTTAGATCTGATATCACCAGATCAGCCCACTGTAAACCAACACAAAATAGTTGTTGTTGAACTTGAAAATGGTATGGGTGATTTGTGTTAATAAGCAGGCCATGAACAGTCCTCTTGCAAATTCCCCTGCTGCAAACTGCTTCTGCCAGTTTTTTTGTTCCAGGAAAAACTCTCTTGACTTCCACCAAACATTTGTTATCAACTTCACCATCAGGACTTGCACCCAAAAATGGATGTGTAGATGAAATGACAAACCCTAGTTTAGAGACGTTGCACTTGAAGAGGTTTTCATATGACTTGATAATATTAGCTTCATCAGTAAGACCTTGTTTCATGTAATTACTCTGAAAATTGTCATTGAGATGTAGAATTTCTTTTACAGCCTTAGTGGGGCTTGTTTCTGGTCTCTGAAGTACTCTCTTGCATTTCGATGCAGTAATTCTTGTTTTCCTGTGTTCAAACCACTTTTGACAATCACTTTGATTTTTTGTTGCTCTGCTTATCAATTCTCTTTCTTTTTCTCCTACAAAAAGATTTGACTTAATTCTTTTAGCTTTTGCATGTATTTCTTCCAATGACATTGGTTGTTCCTTTATGGGTGAGACAATTAAACTACTTGGACATAGTGGCTCTTTTGATAAAATAGAGTAAAATCCACAATTTAGACTTTCTCTCGAGATTTCTTGAAGCAAGGTCTGATTTGCCTTCTCTGTACTTGGTTCTCTATAGATGCAAAGTCTTGGATCGTGCAGTGCTTTATTGTGTTTTAAATTCTCTGTGCCAAAAACTTTTCTACTGAAATCAATGTCGTATACTGAGAGTGCCTCCAGCTTTCGCTTTCGTGGTTGATTCCAAGTCTGCAATCTTTCTGTACAGGTAAGAAATTCTTGACTACGACCAAGTCTAATGTACTCTTCAAGAGCAAAGCATAGAGCTGCCAAATGTTTACATGATGCAAGTGGTGGCTTACCAGCTGGACAAGGATTACAGTTTCCATATATTATATCACCAGAACTGTCTACTGTCATTTGGATCTTATATTTTAGAGTTTTTTTCATCTCAGGTAAGCATTCGCATTGGATAAAATACTTGCCATCCTCATTCGCAACCTTAATATTCTGGACGTGACCATGTCTGAAAAGACCAAAAGCTTTGCAGTTTAAGCTTTTATAGTCTTTATTACTTTCATCGTCTCTTGCACGCCTAGTAATAAAGTAGCTCATCATATTTGCAATAGAAAACTCTGGCAGTTTGTTGCATTTTTTCAATTCGGTCCACGTTGTTGAAGGCAGGAAATTTTGTATATCTTTCCCTGTTGGCTCCTCGTTAGCATTTGCCGAATTTTCCTTTAAGTTCTCGTTCGATTCTCCTGACAGATGCATCCATTTTTCAGTAAAATTCGCGTCCCAGCCATTCTTAATATAGCTTACGACCCTGAAAAACAAAGATGGTTTTAATTACCGTCTAAAACTATCCTCAAAATATCAATGATATTTTAATTATTTTTACGTACCTTTGAACCAGTTCTCGTTTGTTTCCATCCGCAGAAGCACTCCCGTTTTTTGAGGTTCCTACTCGATAGGACAACCATGATCTTAAGACCTGTTTAGTAATGTTTCGGGGACAATTACCATTCAACAACTGTAGTTTCTCTTCAGCCGAAAAAAAAGCATATTTCGGCTGTGATTCCTCGTGGGTTTCCATATCTTTCCTATGATTTAGTTCTTGAAACATTTCTTGACCCAATAGCCTCGTTCCCGTGTGATGACTGCTGAATCGCTGGCTCAGACGTAAGAACAGCTATTGTGTAGGAAAATTGATTACCTGACTCGTGAATTCCGCGTTGAATTGCACGCGAAAACCGATATCGCACTCATCGCTTCGCGATTCGTGCGATATCGGTTTTCGCGTGCAGTTTAACGCGGAATTCACGAGTCAAGTAATCAATTTTCCTTGAATCGCATAACTGAATGAAAATAAGAAAACAAGAAATTAAATCGGCAATATCATTGTTGGTTTTCATCCCGAGCGCGTGCTCTAGAAAGCCATTTCAGGGGTGGATACAGGGGGGGTGGATAGGGTGGATATCCACCCCCCCATTTTTCAGTAAAAAAAAATTCGAAATGTCACTTTATTTGAAATAGAAAATAAAGAAAGAAAGAAAAATTAGCTCTCGCTCATGTCTGGTTGTACTTTTGTTACGCCACGTTTCGTCGTCTGCCGCCACTTTTCGCGCAAAAGTTCGCAAGGAAGCAATTTGACAACGCCTAGTGAGGCGAAGTAAGATTCTGATTGGCTCATCATTGCGAAATTTGAAGGGAAACATTCGCGCTTACCAACCCATGTGCTAAGTCGATGCTCAGGTTTGATGGCAACCTCGTTCCCAGGGTCTTGTGGGTAATTTCCAAGATGGCGGGTCGACCCGCCATCTGCCATCCACCCCCCCTTTTGAAATCCTGGATCCGCCCCTGATTCAAAGCCAACTGTCAGAAGTGTCATTATGTTAGCGAATAGAAAGCAAGATTAGTCGTACACGTTTGAACCTTCGACAATTTTATTATTACCTCCTGCTTGATTTTACATTAATTTTCGAACTTTTTAAACAAGCTTCATACTATTTAAGGATAATAGTGGTATTTCACTGGATTTACAAGCCGTTTATCGTTCACATCTTTTTCAAAATTCCAAATAATTTGCTCGAGAAGGAAAGTAATTCACACCTTTTACCTCTTTGCTGGCAAACTGAGAAAAATGAAGTGTGCAAGCGAAAGCACTAATTTCAAGTCCGATAACACCGCGATTAATATAAGGTAAGTGCCTTGAAGTGTAAATACGTGTATTGATCGATTTTTTATTCCTTTAAAAACAAAGAAGTGTTTCATGAAAAGTCCAAAAACTTTAATTTTTTTATTTGTAGAAACTCAGTACAGGCGACTGCCATTAGCTGAATCGTTGGGATGAGCATTCGACTGAAAGTTGATGGAGATATTCACTTGAGAGTTGTTGAACGATACATTGGTGAATAATCCACCTAGCCTAGAACTCTTACTGCTAGATCATCAATGCTGTTTTTCATCGATGTTGTGTTATTGCTAACTACTGATGGAAGCGCAAGGCTGTTGACATAAATTTCTCGCAAAGCTATAGTGCGTGGACCGACGCTGGTGTTGGCAGCTGTGACAGTCGTAGTGGTACGACTGAAAACTCAGCCAACTTGCTTGGCATCCTTTGTCGTTTTTGCAAAAGATTATGGCTGCAGATGGATAATGAACCCGGGTTGGCGTGACCGGTTAGCTCGGAGATTGTTTTTTCTGGGCCGTGTTCACAGGATTTTCTCGCTTTCGGATTTTCGCTAGCGAAAGAGGTTTTTCATGCCTCTCCAAGAATTTGAAGTTCAGTTCAAAACAAGGAAGAACCTCAGGCTCACTTTGAAAACGCTTTGTTTGTTTTCGCTCTTTAAAAGGTGAAAATGGCTTTGAAAACATTTTAAATTGACTTAGAATCCAAATTTTGTAACAATATATGACGATAGTTGTTGTGGTTAGTGACGTAGAGGCGAAACATTTTCACGTAGCCTCGTTTTTAACTCGCAATTCCACGCTAAATACCAATCAGAATGCGAGATTGTATTCAATGATGCGATTCTAGATGCAATATTCCGCATCAGCAGTTTTTATGCATTAACCATCTCGCGTGAAAGAAAATTTCAAAAAACACAGGTAGAAATCTATGAAAGGAAGTCTAAAGTAGGAAAAAGGAAAACTCGAGACTCTTCGAACGTACAGCTAATGAATTACAAGTATCCTGTTGAAATTGTTTTTTCTAGTTGGAGTTTCACCAAAAAAGGTTCTTGACCTTTAAAAAGCTTTCACTTTCTGGCTTGCGTGGTTCTCTGTATTTCGGAAGATGTAAAAGAGCCGTGCGAGTGTGGAGTCGGACGACCTTTTTTCGGACCGACTCACCTCAGCTTTCGTTATGGCTTTCTTTAGGATTGTCTGGGGAGGGGGGCATATGGTTCATATAATTATGAATATTATGTCGGAAATTTGTCTTCTGTTTTGCTGTTACATCACATAATAACACTTGTGCCGATTCGCTGTAGCTTTGGTGGAGTCAATAACCCGTGCGGTGCATCGCAAAATTTGAACAGGCACACCAGGGTGGAGAGGTATTATTTCATCTTGTGTTAGTGTAGACTGTTCCAGGCATTCAGGAAGTTAAACAAAGCTCAAATAAAACGACGGGTTAGTAGCAGAGCATTAAAAAAACCTATTTTAACCCTTTAGATCGTAAAGTTGACAGGCTTCTAATTTCTCCTTGCAATATCACCCTTGAATCAAATGTAAAGGTTATGAGAATCATGGAAATTATCACCAATCTACTGTAAGAAACTCCTGATTGTCAAACAAATTCTTCTTGTGGTTATCATAGGAAATGTACAGAGATCAGTGTGGAGAATATAGATATTAATGCAGAGGTGTAAAGGATAAGAACAGCAGGAGGAGTAGGCTGAAATTTCACTTTCATAAGCCGGGGCAAGAACAATGGAAATTCACTGAACAATCCCAGTTTAAGCAGGCCGCACACGAATAACAAATTAGTTAGGGCAAAAAATTTATTTCAAAGTTATTTTTCAGATCCAGAAACCGGAGACATTGAAAAAATATACCTTTAGCTTACATTTAACTTTTCTAAAATCTTGATGAAATATCATCACAGGAGCTCCTACTTATTAGGAAAATGATATAAAAAAGCTTGGGAAACCTTTATTTCTCAAAGTTAGTAGACTACCAGTGGTCCCTCCTTTAAAGTAAAGTCCGTCGTGCGAGTAAAAAAAAAAACCTGAGCGAAAAAAAAATTAATTTTAGCACGCCGGGGGAGATGTAAAGCTTTTTTCACTCGCGCAACAGACTTTGCCAAAAGTGGGGGCTGCTCGCAGTCTAAACGTAAGAAACCAATATCTTTATCTGTGATCCATGGCCAAGATTCGTCTTTTTACAGTTCGAAAACTTCGGTTTTGGTTTTATGACACTCTTGGCATTAGTTTTGCAATTATTATTATTAATATTATTATTATTATAATTACTATTATCATTACTCATATTTTAACTATTTAAGTAGAGGTTCAAGAAATAAACCTATGTTTTCAAAGTGTGGGTAACATTTTGACAAAATTGAAAAAACTGATTGATAGTTCAAGATTCATAGTAAAAGTCAAAATCATCTCTACGATGCAGTGAGTAATTCAATGCAGTGAGTAATTCATCATTGGAAAAAGGGCCTTCACATAGATTGCGCTCAAAATCAGTCAGTGAAAATTCGAGGTCATCAATTATTTCAGTTTGAGTTCGCATATCAAGAGGATCTTTGGTGAATAAATTCTTGTAGAAATTGGTTAGAATTTTTTCAAGATCATTTTGTGAGTTTCTGAGAACACCGTTCTCGTCAAAGAAAGATTCAAAACTATTCGTGTCACCTCGTTTTTTCTCCAGACGGAAGAAATAGCGTGTTGGTTTCTCGCCTTCTTCGAACCATTGTGCTCGGGAGCGGACTTTAGCTCCTTCGGCTTCTTTCGAGATTAGAGAGGACAATTGGCTTTCCAAATCGGTAATTACACCTGGGTTATTTAAGCGATTAGAATGTAAAGCATTTTTAGCACGGGTTAATTGCTTAGTAATTAGGATTCTTTTGGCATTTGCTGTTCTCTGTTTACGGATACAGTATGAAATACTTGTTTTGCGGATTTCAATTTTTAGAGCATCCCGCCATTCGCGAAGGGAGGCGAATTCGGGGATTTTAAGCTTAAAGTTGTTAATCGATTTTGACATAATGTTTTTAAATTCTACATCTGAGAGTAAAGAGCTGTTGAACTTCCGAATTCCAGGACAGTGATTAGAAGGGTTAGTCGTTAGTTCAATTTTTACAAAGTCATGATCGGATAGTGCGTATACGCATGGAAGAATATTACACTTCGTTGCTAGGGTTAAGCATTTAGCGACGAGAAAGTGGTCAATTCTAGATGCCTGGGTATGGTCTTTGTTAGACCAGGTGAAAGTTACTTTGCGCGGGTTGTTTTCGCGCCAAATGTCTGTAAGTGAGAAGTCAGCACAAAGGGATCGGAGAAGTTTTTGATCAGACAATGGGATGGCGGAACAATTTAATTTATCCAGGACATTGTCTACACAATTAAAGTCTCCCCCGATCACTAGATCCCCTTGGGGGAGAAAGTAATTGTGCAGACAAAAGAAAAAACTTTTACGATCCGAAATAGCATTGGGAGAGTAAATGTTTACTAAATTTAGTTTAGAATTATAGTAGTCAATGAGTAAGCTCAATATTCTTCCGTCGGAATCGGTCAAAAAACGGATAATTTTTCCTGGGAAGTTTAGAAAAAAGAAGATGGCAACACAGGCAGACCTGCCAGTCCCGAAGGACCACAGACATTTGCCGCGCCAGAGTATTTCGAATTTCTCCGCTTGTTTTTTGCATGAGACATGTGTTTCTTGTAAAAGAATTATGTCACAGTTTGAATACTTTAATTCTTGAATAATTTTTCGACTTTTACTGGAGGACCCGAGTCCTCGCACATTTAGAGAAATTATTTTAAGCTTACTCATTGAATATAAATAAAAAATTAATATCTGTACCGCCTTCTCCTAGGTTTAGCTCTCTGCCATCCATCATCATCAGTTTCTGAGCCAGAGTAGTCACGGCGGGAAGATCTATCGCGGTCATCGCGGCCGCGATAATAATCTCGATCGTTTCTATCTCTCTCTCTTCTGTCGTCTCTCCGGTCATCTCTTCGTTCTTCTCGATCGTCCCTCCCTCGCTGGTCTCTTCGTTCTCTTGGTCGTTCTCTTCTACCTTCGTCGCGTTGTTGTTCTCGTTGTTTCTCTTGATCTTGTTGTTTCTGTTGTTCTTGTTGTTTCTGCTTTTCTAGTAATTTCTGTTGTTCTTCTTGTTGTCGCTGTTGTTCTTCTTGTTGTCGCTGTTGTTCTCTCTGTTGTTGTAGTTTTTTCTGCCTTTCTTCTCTTTCCTTGACGCGCTGGGCTCGCTCTTGTGTCTTTTCCTCTTCAGTTTTAGGTGGCGTTGGCTCATTATCGACGTTCGCGCTGAAGAGTAGGAAGGGGCATTGAGGCATGGAATGGTTGTCCGCTAAACAAACGGAACATCTTGGCGAGTCTTTACATTCTTGAGCTCGATGCCCAGGGCATTCACAATTAAAACAACGGACTGCAGAGCAGTCTTTGGCCATGTGGTCAGTAGCTCCACAATTCCGGCAAGCTTTTGGCTGATTTGGGTACCATATTTTAATAGGTTCACCAGCTATGTTGATGTTGGCAGGGATAGTTCGATGTAGCGCCATTCGAGCCGTTCTTACTCCATTCTCGATATGTTGTGCAATTTTGTCGCGCCGAAATGAAAGGACACGACCGTAGTGGCTGAGTCGGCCAATCACGGCAGTTTCGGGTAGTTCAGCGGGGGCTTCATGGACCTTGACGAGGACCAAACGATTTTCGCAGTCGCCCAAGAACACTTTGAGACCGGCAATCACGACAAAAGGTGTTTCAAGAGCGGCTTCTTTAGCTGCACGGCTCTTGAAAGTCACGATCCAAGATCTATTGGACGCCTTTCTCTGGATTCCGGTGATAGCGTCAATATCGATTTCTGCCGCGTCAAAAGCCTCGAGAATTATTTGCGATGTGACGATTGTATCAACGCTAAAATAAATGGAGCGATCCTTCGTGATTTTACTTTGACTAGGAGCATTCAAAAAAGGCACGGCCTTAAATTTCACACCCTTATTTTCCAGATTTTTCAGTACCTCAGGGATTTCGATTTCCACGTCTGCGTCCCAGGACTGTGAACCTTCTACCGCGCTTGCGTCTACGGCGTCTCCTGGATTCGCTGTCGTGTTATCGGTAGTAAACTGGCTGATATTTTCACTTTCCTGGCTGTCCATATTGACCAATTGCTGCAAAAGCAAGAAAAATAAACTTTTCATAAGCCTTTTAACCTTACCCAAGAGGCCGAGAAGCTTTTACTGTTTCGGCCTTCTGGGCCTCATCAGTGCAGTGCTAATGCTAGGATGGGGGAGAACCGATATGGTTACCCCGAACGATCCCACATTTGTGGTATCGTCTAAGCCATGCCAGAGTGCTCAAACTAGGAAAGCCTAGTGAGCTATGCACAATGCTAGCGGCAATGACTCACCCCACAGTGCTCAATTTGTATGCCAAAAGAGCTATATCTAACTGCAGACATTATGTATTTATATATATACATATACACACACACATATATACATACATATATACATACATCGAGATAGAGAAAATTCTAAGAGACTATACTATCATCCCTACAAGGCTGTTTACCCACTCATTAGGGGATTTTGTTACAAAATCCTCTGATGATCGAGTAAGTAAAAGCAAATAACAGGCTTGTAGGGATGAAGTATAATCTCTCTTTTTTCCCATCTCAATATACATCACACTCTATTTCTATGTATCAAGCACTGTATAATGGAAAAATCAATAAGGAATTTCTTGATCCTACGAATATACAAATAAATTGTAAACAACTGAATGATTACCAACTATTTCGCACTGTCCACTACTGCTCCATGTCGTTGTTGCAGGTATTGGGAAATAGTGTCCATTAACTATGGCATCCCTGTCATGAAATGGCCAGCATTCATGAACTTGCTGGTCACATTCAGGGCACAAGTGTCGCATGATGGAACACATGTCACATGTCACAACTGCAGCTTTATCTAAGCATCTGCTGCACATGATATTTTCAGTAACAGCATAAGTGGCTTCCAGTAATTCTTTAAATATTGTTGACCGTTGCTCTTCCCAGCTTTCAGTCAAGAGTGTCTGCCTTTCTGCCCAATTTTGTCTTTTTGGTGGGTTGCTTTCTGGCAACCTCTGCAAAAGCTCCTGTGCCTCCAACAGGATTTCTTTCATTTCTCCTTTACCAAAATGACAAAAACATGTTCATGTTGTAGTAACAACTCAGGAAATACAATCAACAAGGACAATGATTATGACAACAAATAGAAAGTGTAAAATCATATTGTTACACTTAGAACTAAAAGAAGCTTTAACCCTTTACACCATAACACCAGTATGCAAACTCTCCATACTATGCTCTTTACATTTCCTAAGGTGCTGTCAAGGAGAGTTGTTGCACAATAAAGAGCCTCTTGAGTTGATGATCATTTCATTTATTCTTGTGACCTAGATGTGTGTTCTAGGGATGATAGTTTAATGAGAAATTAGTTGCTAAACACTCTTAGATGTTAAAGGGTTAAGCCAAAAGCACCGGACATCCATGTTCAAGGAAATGTATGATTAGTTAATCAGGTTTTTAGCAACAAAATTTCTTCACCCTCTAACCGACTTAAGGAGGTTTAAATTCCTCTTGCCTTGCCACAACAACTCCGACCTTTTATAACTAAAGTAATGTGGGACTGAGTGACTCTACTGTATTTATTTTGCATCCTAGACCTATACTAATGAGCCACCACGTAAATAATCTGACATTATCCCTTCCCACCCTTACATCAGTATATATGTTCTCCTTACTGTCCCCTATACATTCCCATAGAGACTGATGAGGAGACATTATTTCATAAGCTACAGCTTCCCACTAGTTGGTGACCATTTCCTTTATTCTAATTACCCTCATGTGTGAATTGGGCGTGATATTGTAAGGAGAAATTAGATGCTAGCTAGTCACTCTTAGTGGGTTAAAAGGTTAGTTGAATTACTCCACAAGTAACTCCGCCACAGAAGCGCACATTAACATCAACCTAGATATTGATGATTACAGACCTCCTACTGTACTGGACGCGCGCGTGGTTTGATCCGCACTTTCATGTTCATAACTTACACTCGCATTCTCTGAAAGGTCTTCAGAAAAAGAAGAAAAACGTTCGACTCAGAGCTAACAAATTATTTTGAGCGGAAAAAAAGTTGATGTGGCATGTTCATTAATGAAAGCTGACAAGATGATTTACCATCACGTTCATGAGGAGCTGAGGTTTCAAGGATAGAATTTGTATCTTTTCGTCTTCTTTTCGATTGACCAGAATATGTTCCCTTATTATTACGAAGTCTTGAAACGGGGTCACTAGCAAATTCATACTGTCGAGCTTTCCGCTGTGTCTTCTTTGACAAACCCAACAATTCTTTCCCTTTACTTAGAAGCTCGGACATTGAGGGCAGCTTTCTCTTTCGGTTTTCCCCTGGGAATAATTAGACGAGAGTAAGACTGAGGAAGACAACCAGTATGCAGACTGTCGAAACGTCGCGATTCACATCAAAAGTGACAACATCGTGAGAAAAACGATAATACTTTATCATTAATGAGACTACAGCTTACAAAGGGTCGAGGAAAAGACTGATTCTAAATTAGTAAAGTAAGAGTTACGGTAGCGAATGAAGTAAAGACTTTCGCAAAATAATCCATCACAACTGAAAGCACCTTTTTCCGCCATCTTGGATGCTGTAAGAGTGTGGAACTGAAGCCTCCTCTTCATTTTAAAGCGTCAAGAACGCATGTCGTGAAATTACCATAATCATTAATTTGGTGCCAATTAAGAAATAATGATAATCATTATTTCGGTCTCGAGATCATGTTGAATAGTGGGAGACGAAGGGATTTGAGGTTCTTGCTTTGCAAAGACAATATATAGCTGTTTGACGTGCGTCATTACTTTCGTATGAGGTGTTCCGTTTTTGGAAACGAAGAGGGTACTCCTGGGTGGAAGGTAGGAAAATCTGTGGCATATTGCGAGTCGTGTTTCAATGAAATGATGGAACGTGAATCAAGTCAGAGTAACATGACGAAAAGCCAAGATGACAAAGCAAAAACAAACAGCAAAACAAAAGCATCAGTTAAGCAATTAAGCAAACGCTCAACTGTAGACGTCTTCGACACGGTCTAGCACTGAAATAAGTAGTGCGCCCGGGAATATTGACAGCGAACAGAGTTAAATTCGACAGAGTTAAATTCGACGTTTGAATCAAATGCCGTAGTTAACTATTTTAGAGTTAAACTCGGCACATGTGAAATTCAACGTTTGAACTGGGCCTAAGTTGAGACCACAGTGCAATATATGTAACATTAGAGTTAGAAAATTTTCAAATATTGTAAACTTTGCAAAGTTACATCATCCTGGAGGTCATCAAGTCAAACAGGTTTGTTACTTGCAAAAGAAACTCTGGTTTTATTTAATTTTTTTTTTTTTATTTTGATACACATCCAAGATTCCAATCTTTATCAGTCCAGCTATAATGAGAGGAAAATAAAGATAGGCAAACAGGAATGGGCTCCTGACGTAAGGTAGTTTCTAAACGGAAAAATTTTCTTCAGAACGAGGTTGGCACGATTTGCCAATCTCCAAGATCATTCGATTTCCGCTTCGGTTCAAACCCTCTTCGTTTGAATTTGCTAAGCGGAAATAGGAAGAAGATATTCTCCATACAATCCTTCTTACTAACATTTGATCTGAATTAAAGTTTAGAATCCGGGATGCGAGAGGGATTTTTTGCTCTCTTTTTTAATTATGTGAAACTCCGCAACAATCACTGCTGGAATGGTTGTCAACTAGAACCGTGAATTTCACCTTTAGCGTAGTCCGTGACAAGCCTCGTGCGTCAATGTTTTACTTTCGCTAGCTGTAAGAGCAACAAACTTTCCATGTGTTTTTTTGAGGTGGAATGATTTTGCACGATGAAAGGGAAATTGCTTAGTCTAGTATTAAAAGCGAAAGCGGTAGCATTGTTTAAAACATCTGTACGAGTGTTGTATGACACATTCTTTACCTTTGACTCAGCTCAAATTAATTATAGAGACAATGTTTTGGCTCTCGTCAATTTTATTTGGCATCAAAGGGCCTAAATTTTTTTCAGCGATTTGTAAGGAATTAGAGTAAATCTCTTTCGAGATGAAAAAATGAAACTGTTATGTACAAAGCAGTACCAGACGCAATCAATACACTAAATCCCTGAATGCAGAAACGTAACTCTTTACCAAAACAAAGACTGGCCTTTGAAGTCACTTGAATCCCTATTCGATGGTATTCTCTTTCAGTCACGCTATTCAAGTGAGTAAGCAATGTCGTGCATGTACAGGTTCGATGACTAATCCATTTTCTATAGCAACCAGGAAATCCCTCGTTTGTGATGCTAAAGAAGGAAAACTAGGGTTAGCGCCAAAAAATTTATTGAATTTTTTTTTGCGCCTGTACGTGAAAAAAAGCCGTTTTGTCTTTTCAGTGGAACTGAATTAAACCTCGCATAATTTTCAAGCCAGGATTGTTGAATATCGCGAGTGATGAGCTTCATGAATGAATAACTTTATTGACGTGTCAATCTTTCTAGTTTTTACAAGTAAAAACTAATTGGGGACACCTACTACGTAAACTAAACTAATAATTATAATAATAATGAGAAGAAAAACTATACACAAACAATATAAAATTGATAAAATTAAGTTTTACATAACTCACAGTTTTCACAATTATTTTTCGATATAACATTTTATAAGTCAAGGACTCTGACTCGATTTTTTAAATGCAGTTAGAGAGTCAGCCATTTTGATTGGTTTGTGGAGCTACGACCAAATATAAGGTCCCACGTACCTTCAGCTATGTCTTCCATATATAACCGTGTTGTATCTCGGTAAGGAGAATTCGTCTGCATTCCTAAGATTGTACCTACTTATGCCGCAGCTAAAAAGCTCAGAAGTATATGGTGGGACTAAATTATTCTTAACTTTATACATAAATATAACCATGCCCTGGAGTCTGCGATTACATAACGTTGGAAGTCTTGCTTTATCTAGAAGTGCTTCATAAGTGCTAGCCCTGTCACAATAAATAGCCCTCATTGCACGCTCCTGCAGCCTTTCAAGCTTTCTCTCGTCTGACGAGCGGCAATGGTGCTATACTATAGACCACTTTCATAAATGGCTGCCGGATTAATATTCTTTTGTTTAAATTTAAATTAGCCCTACTGGCCTCGTTCTTCAGTACAAAATCCAAAAGAATACATTATCTCAAGCGAGGCCAGTAGGGCTAATTTAAATTTAAACAAAAGAATATTTATACGGCAGCCATTTATGAAATTGGTCTATATGACAATATTTAACTTGGGGTAAAATAAAAGCTTTAAAAATTCTTGATTTAGCTTCAGTAGGCATTAAATTCCTAAACCTCATAAGTACTCCTACTTTCCTTGCCCCTTTAGTACAGACATTATTGATATGCTTAGTAAAGTTCAAGTCATCATCAATTGCCACTCCCAAAAAATCAATCCCGGAACTTGATTTTATGTTAATGTCCTTTATATTTAGGTTCATTCTCTTTTTCTTGTGTCTTGGTCCTGGACTCATAGCTTGAAATTTATCTTGGTTACACTTGAGTAGATTTTGTTGATACCATTCAGAGGTACGGATTCCCTCATCGTTCAGGATTGTTTCTACATCCTCAATCTTCTCTCCAGCAGAGTACACTTGATGGTCATTAGCGTACATAGCAAGCCTACCCGCATGAATATTCTGGACAAGATCGTTCTGGAATATGTTTCAAAGCAGTGGTCCTAGGTTTGATCCTTGTGGACAGCCTCTGTTTGTCTCTCTCCATTCCCTAAATTCTCCTGATCTCATCCGCACCCTGTTTTTTCTTCCTGTGAAGTAGCATCTCATCATGTCTAAAGCACTTTCCGAGAAACCATAGGCCCACAATTTTGCTAACAATTATGGCGGATGAAGGGAATCAAATGCTATCGAAAGGTCTGTCGATAATATTCCGTCTGTCGATAATATCATCAGCTACAAACGACCCCGATGAATCGTAATTGAACAAAAAGAAAAGGAAAATCTCAGTTGTAATATTCTATCAGTTTTTCTGGCACCACAACATACGTTTTCTAGGGATATAAAGTTCGTATGCTATCTTTTCCTATTCGATCAAATACATTCGCGACTCATTTGACTCCCGAGTCGTTTAAGAATTCCAAGTATCTCTTCGTAAAACCGTCAGCTATGGGAAAAACACAAATGGTGTGATATGCAAGAAGACGATCTGAGGAGAGAAATTATAGATTCTTTCATCATGGCTAACTGCTTTTGACATATATGATAATCCTCTGCATTTAACTGATAGGAATATTTAAACAACTCGTTAAAATTGAATAAATCAATGTTAAAATCCAAAATGCTCTACATGACTCCAGTTGCACATTCACTTTGTACTACTACGAGACAGAATTAATGAAACCATCTCCCAAAACAGTTTGCATGTAATTTTTAATGTCAGTATTTTTAACGAGATTGGTCTGTTGGGTATTTCCTAAACGTTGCTATTAATTCATTAAAAGAATTCGTAAGCGGTTATGAATCTTAAAAGCACTTCGATGTGTTTATTTTTCATCAACCGTCACAGTCGATGTGAATGGACGTTTCTTTACTGTAAGGAAACAATTGACAGTTGTTGTTTGATAAAATAACAATAACAGACAGTTCTCTCAGCGAAATGGAAAGGAGTCTTTTTCATTACATGATTATTTTAACGTGCAATAATAAGCAATGAAATAATAAGATGCTCGGTTTTTCAGCTGCATACTTACAGCGTTTTTACCCGGCCGTCATAAGACGCTGTTATAAGCTGACAAACAAAAATGGCTTTTTTTTCTGGAACTTCTCGCCCACTGAATGTAATAATTTTTTTTTCTACAAAGGAACAAGCGAATAGCAGTGAGTCGATGATTCATAACCAGTATGAATGCTACACAGCATAGCAACTCAACATGGTAAGGGAAGAATTTCTGTTTAATGTTTTATAGTTTTATGCATGGAAACATCATATAAACTCCACGTGGAAACCTTTACCACGAAGGAGGTTGACAAGATTTGCAACAGAGAGAGCTTCGTGATAGTCTAGTCTACGGGGTTCATAGCAACGAGAAATTAATTTTTTTTTGTTGAATCTGCGGTGAAAAGAAGAATAAGAATTTTAAAATTTTGTGGCAAAAAATAAGTTTCCGAATAAGTATGCAGATGTGATATCCATGTTTACCGCAAAGAGATTTTGATCGGTTTAGCGGGATTCAAGTGACTGGTTGCAAAATTCAGGAATTATGAAATCACTCTCAGTTGCATGTTCAAAAAATTTATCCGGCCCTTTCCAATAGAATAGCACAGTTTAACCGAGGGATTTCTAATTTTATCCATTTTGAATGGTTTTTGCAAATATTTGACAGCACTTCAAACTAAGATAGGGCCACGTCATGATTTGAGTGATCAGACGTTCTTTCAGTTTTTCCGTCCGATCGGACGTTCTTTCTTCCAGAACAAAAGGCTTTTGCGTATGATTTCAACCCCACTCGATGAGTGAGACAGGAATGCCTTCCTTAATTTCCTGTATGGTTTTAGGGGCCACCATGAAGGAAGACAACAATTCAATAGAAAATTTCGGTCCTCCTTTTCACTAATACATTTAAATATCTTCAATTAAAAGAGCATTATGTTTAAACGTTTACCTCCATCGTGACAATGCCGATAAAAGCTTTTGAAGATACTGTTTCGGTAGTAAGTGGTTTTACAGAAGCATAACAAGGCTTGTAATCTGTAATGGAAGGCTGATAAACTTTTGCTTCAGAATTCGTAAATATATATCAAAGAAATTCATTTCACAATAGCTTGTTTTGAGATAATGTTCGCTCTTTGCGCGCTAGCTTTCATTTATCGAAATATCAGTTCTTATCACTAAATGCGAAACATTTCTCTTGTCAGTACATTTGAGAATATTTACTGATGTTTTGCCTTGGTATGGTTTCCTTGAGATAAGATATTGTACGTGTAAAAGCGTAACGATGACAATCCTTTTCAGAATGCGAATAATTCCATGACTCTCCTCTTATATCATGAATTAAGTGGCGTGAGTTCTTACTTTATTTCTTTTTTTTTCGAAAAGGCTATTTTTATGGCTGATGTTGGTTTTCACCTTAATTTAAACCTTTAACTAGCCTCACAATGCTCGCTTCTCTTCAGTTGTTCCGGCCAATCGTGACTTCCGGCGAATCGTGACTTATGAATCAAGTTAGTCCACATTGCAATTGTTTTGACTGAGAAAGAATTTTAAAAAGAGGCTTATTTAACAGTTATTACGTCCATTTCAACTTTTTTGTGGTTAGGATATTGCCAATTTCGTAAATTTTTTTAATACTTTCTTAAATTTTAACTAATTCTTTTTCATTAATTTTGATCAACTGAAGCTCGCCTTCTTCCGCTCTAGCATAATTGAGAACGAAGATTTCTTCACTATTTGTCCACGGTTGCATCGCTCCGACGAAGGGCTAACACCCGAAACGTCAGCTTTTGTAATCGTTACGGTGGCCAACTTGAGTTTCAACTTTGTTGATATATGCAAATTATTGCATCAATAATAGCTGGCTCGAAGTATGTTTTTAGTTTCTTTGTAGACAGCTGAAGAAATATTATTCGGGCAAATCATTTAAAGAGCTCTCTTTAAAGGACAAACATTTTGTATACAAACATTGGACGTACATCATATTGTTTCTTTGGAGTACCAAATTTAACTTGTTTACTCTATATGAATACCAATTTTATTTTATGCGTCAACTTCGCGAAATTTAGCATCTTAATGTCAACTTTGCGGCTTGCTTTTCCCGCTGGTACATTACTTCATATAGCGGGCACTATTGTTTATTTCTTTGAACTTTTTGGCTTAAATTCCAAACGAACATTTGAAGAAAAGATTTCTGAGGAATTGTCAGTTTGTCAAGGACTCCTTAAAAAGGAACAAAGAAGCCAGTCAAACAGCGATGATCAGTTTCACGTAAATACAGCAAAAACTATACTGTACAGGGAAAAAATGCAATTACTTGAAATAACAAAGAACTATTTCGCATTATGTGTCGTGTAGCAGTTCATATGAGTTTTGTTTTTTAACAAGAAAGGCTGTGTAACTGAGTTTTTATTGAGCCTTAACGATTATCTTCGAAGTTGAGAGAGACTTTTCTAAGCTTGTGTCTCGTAAAATACGCCCTTTTTCATGAGAGAGAAAGATCCATTTCTCTGTCTTCTGTTTAATTTTTGTCGTTGCTAATTTTGCCGAAAATTTATGTACGCTGCAAGAGCGCCTCTTAATATCGTGAACGGTGTGTAGGAGAAAATATCGATGTTCAAGGAAATGAAAAGATCTTCTTAGATGTGCTTTTGAGGCTTAACAATGAGGGGGTTTGAACTGTTCGGCTAAAAATTCCCAATTGTTATGCAACGAAAGGATTTTTTTGTTAATTAGTTTTCAGCGACAGGAAGGCAGGCGATGCTTAATTTCAAGCAGGCATCAAAGCTCATGATGAACAGTGGAACCAATTAATTAAAAAACAACGTGCGAATTATGTTGTTTTGCGTCTTTTAGCAATATCATACGAGAATTTCCAATGAAAAAAGTCATCCTCTTGAGACTTCATCGTGACAAAACGATATTACTGGTGGTAGAATGAGTCTTATTGAAGTTTATTCATGCTTTATATCAGTTTTTGGCAGACTATCGTTCTCAGTCAAATGCCACAAGCGTCAAGAAGGAGGGAGCTTAATTTTCAACTTTGTAAGAGTGAATGCTTTTGTCAATGGAAATCACAAAGACATTTTTCAAACGTGCGCTGTTGTGTGAAGGGATATTAATGAACTTAACAAGGAGATAGAATTTTTTTGTTATTTTAACAGCTCTGCTAAAATTCTAAATTAACTTGCAAAGAAAAAATTTTTGAGGAATCATTAGTGCACGTGTTGATAAGAAGAAATGTTAAGAAGCCGAGAATTGATGGGGGTTCCATGCAACGAACAATAGTACAGAGCTATCATTTGACTGAAAAATCATCAAAACTCTAGCACGTGGCCTGCAGTAAAAGTCACTCGAGTTTCCTTTTTTTATGAAAAGAGTCCTTCATCTGAGCTCATCTAGATTAAAAAGACATTTCTGCAATCCAGATGGGATATTCCGAGCTTGGATTGTATAAGACATTACTTTCACGACCGAGAAGAGATGAAATTCTATCATTTTATTTCTTTGCACCGCTGTC
>NC_142526.1:11452602-11455102 GCF_964205215.1 Stylophora pistillata
TTATTTCATGAATGTATTCTTTTCGACCTCGTCTCAATAAAGCAAAAAGAAATTAGGAAATTTCGTGTCTAAATCTTTGGAAGAATATGTTTAAGATAAATCAAAGTCATGATAGTTACGTCATGTTTTGTAACTTAACAAACCTTTGAAAATACGTTCGCTTTTAAAATGGAAAATTTGCTGAATGAACTTTCTATCAATGTACATGTGTTAAGTTTTACAACTCTTAAATTTACCCGTAAGGTGCAGAAATCATAGAGGACTAACAAAATTACTCATGAGCTCTTCGATATCCATTTCTTACCTCTTTGAGTTAATTCAGTTCTTCGAACCATCAAGATAAGCAGTTTGAAGTCGTTGGTAATTAATCTAGACCTTGTCAATTTAACAGCGAAGCTATTCCCATATTTTGCGGCTACGTTATCGAAAGAGGTTCAAGTCCATCTAAATTGCAAATTCAAATGATGTTTACGGACCCGCTCATCTAAACTTGTACTATGGCTCTCTATGGGATTCCTTCTATAAACAGGGCCGGGCGGGTTTCAAGAAAAATTTTCTTCGCTCTCGGTTAATTTATGTCAAATACTGTTTTCTTCACTGATCTGTGAGCGTGGTCTTTCGCACTACGACTGTTGACTTTACGCTAGTTATCTTAATACAAGTATCGGAGAGGTGTTTGCCTAGTGAACACAGCACTGAGTTATATATTCACATATATACATGTATGTGCAAATTTATCTTCTAATTTCGTTATACAAGAAAACTTTTTTAACAAGCTTTTCTAGCTTATCAGTGCTCTTGTTTAAATAAAGATCATTACTTATACTTAAAATAACTTCGAGAAATAGTTGTAAAAGTGATCCTAATCCTAAGTAGAAAACAACAAAAACAGAAAAAAATGCTCTAGATATCTTTATAGATTTAGTGAAACTATAACACCTTTTTCAATTATTTGCAAAGAAAACTATAGTTCCATATAACCTTTACGAGGAGATCGAGATTAAAGAAAAAAATAACTAGATTTTTTATATGCATTTAATCACTTTAGCTGATCAGATTTGAAAGTTTGTATGGCCTTTTGTCAAGTTTATTTGTTAGAGTATTTCTCTTGCCTTAATTTATAATTCTTACAGAAAGAAAAAATTAGCAAAATAAAGGTGTCCTTAAATGACTCTCAGTCTTGCTATGTCACGGCTTAGTATTTTCGAAAAAATTTTGTTTATCTCAGCTTAAACTTTCTTCTAAATAAGTTAAAGTGTTGTCACGTTTTGGTCACTCGTCTATCACATACCGAAAGCACTTTGGTTGTTTCCCCGCTGAGTTCAATCTCATTTGTACTTTATAGCAGATTTCCTTTCCACTTGTTGGCTGTTATGATTGCTTTAGTTTTGGTTAATTGATTAAGAATTTTTGTCATCTTTCAAATGAAAATCCTTCGATTTTGGATTTTTATGTCATCAGAAGAAAACCAAAAACACGGAAGAAATTATTTGAGTTTGTCTGGATTTGTTTATTTCCCTTCGAATTCGTGATTATCAGTTTTGCACCTGGTACAATGAAAGTGCATCGATGAGATTTCAAAGTAGTATTTACTGACAGAAATTGGAGCGCTATCGAGAGGACCATTAAAATGGAATAAAATTATTAGGTAAAATAGTTGAGAGGGCGTGAATTATCGTACATTGTATAGCTGTTTTGACCGTGATATTATTTTATCACGGTGAAACAGTAAAACATACTTCACTAATGAGTAAGCTTGAACAGATTACAGGCCACTAGTTTACATCTCACTGAATCACAAAATATCCTTTTTTCTTCTTCTTCTTCGTTCTTCAAAGCACGGCGACGAACCCTAATGGGCCTGCATTGTTAAGTTGCTCCAAGAATAATATGAGAGAAATTGTTCGTCGAAATGCACCTATATAAGATAGATCCTTAGTTTGAATATGACATTATCGATTGCTTCGGAACTCCGCGATTGGGAGCAACCGCAATAAGTGGCCAATGCCGATAAAATCGTAAAAGCGCATTGTCTTCCCCTTAGAACGCCACAAAAACATTCATGACCCTGACAAGCGCTATCACAGGTTTCTATCTGCCTCCCCGACGCGGACGACAATTCCGGAACTGAACCGCAAGATGGTAGCACGTGCCTTGCAAGACAAAGCTGCCCTTGATATTGTGGGCGCACCGACATCCAAACAAACAGAAAAACATTGAAAAATCAAGTAGACAAACATTGGAAAATCTCGATTTGAGACGCGACTAGAATGGTACCTCTTAACGTCGGCAGCTTTTGTTTGCGGTTTAATGCTAAAAAGAAGTTCTAACGGTCTCAGTCAGTTAAATAAATTCATTCCCATTTATCAGCTGTCATGAAAATATATTGGGGTCGTGCCTGCCCCTGTTGACTATCTTTGTGATTAAGCAAAATTACGTAATTTATCGTAGTCGTTTGAAGTATGAATGACATGTTCCACAGTGGCCTCATTTATTTCAC
>NC_142526.1:11862602-11895102 GCF_964205215.1 Stylophora pistillata
ATTTCGCTGCCAGGTGACCCTCTTCGTATTAGCTGAGGAAGCTTGAACTTTCGAAAAACCGACATAGTTGAATTTTTCACCGCTCCATCTCGACATGTGGCCTACGTTTCGCGCAAAAATGTTTCCCTCGGCCGCACGTGCGATAGTCGGCCTTCGACCTAAATTGTTCAAAGGAAGCCATGGTTTTGTCACACCGCCAGCAACAAGATCGTGTTCTCTCACCGTACACGTCCGTCACGCAATGCGCGCTAGGCCGAAAAAGAGAGAACGCGCCCGAATAAAGCCTGCTTAACCTTATTGAGGCCCTAAAATATTCCGATCGCTCCTTCGTCAGGGATTTCTGTTCCAAACTTGGACTCAATGCATAGAAAAACAAATCCAAGAGCCGAAAGCAGTGGTGGCTGAAGAAAGACGAAGAAAAATCACGCGCCAACTGTCTTAACATATCAAAAGCTGAAATAACAATTACTAGTGCTCGGGGTACTTCTACAATCGTACTTTCAAAGGATTGTCTGCTTTTAATAAAGGGTCTTCGTTTTCGTAGTACGAAAACGAAGACCGGGGGTCTTCGTTTTCGTACTACGAAAACAAAGACCGGGGGTCTTCGTTTTCGTACTACGGAAACAAAGACCGGGGGTCTTCGTTTTCGTACTACGAAAACGAAGACCCTGCATTAGCCAAAAGAATTGCTTATTTTTTAACGAGAATTTTCCAGCAGAGAAAGCTTAACGGCCGTCAGAATCTATTTTAGCTGCGAAATACAGTAGAAATCTATTATTTATTCACATAACCCACGAGTCATTTTTCCGGTACAGAAAGCTTTCTCTGTTCTTCTGTCACGCAATGCTAACTATAAATCAGAGGCGGCTGGCGTTCGAATTCTGCCTGCTGTTCCAGAATAATAGTACGTGTGGTAAGTTTACCCGAGAAAACCTTCAGAATATCAACACAAAATTGGCTCGCATAGCGAGAAAGAACAAACAAGACGGGCGGTATAATAATACGGGCAGTATAATAATACGGGCAGTACAATAATACGGGCAGTACAATAATGGGAAGAAACGCGGGAAGTGTACTGCATTATATTACTAAGCGTTGTTACTGTTTAATGTGCGTTCAACTTGTAATTTTTACGGTTTTCTGTTTATAAGGTCTTCGTTTTCGTACTACGAAAACGAAGACCCCGCATTAGCCAAAAGAATTGCTTACTTTTTAACGAGAATTTTCCAGTAGAGAAAAGTGAACGACCGTAAGAATCTATTTTAGCTACGAAATACAGTAGAAGTTGATTATTTATTGAGAGAACCCAGGGGTAATTTTTCCTGTACAGAATGCCTTCTCTGTTATTCTGTCACGCAATGCTAACTATGAATCAGAGGCGGCTAGCGTTCGAATTCTGTCTGCTGTTCCAGAATAATAATATGTGTTGTAAGTTTACCCGAGGAAACCCTTGTGAATATCAACACCAAAGTGGCTCGCATAGCGAAACAGAAAAGACAAGACGGGCCGTATGATAAGAAGGATAATAATGGGAAGAAACGCGTGAATTGTAATGTATTATATTACTAAACGTTGTTGCTGTTTAATGTCTGTTTAACTTGTAATTTCTACGGTTTTCTGTTTACAAGGTCTTCGTTTTCGTACTACGAAAACTAAGACCGGGGGTCTTAGTTTTCGTAGTGTTATATCGTGACCTTGTTTTGTTATACTTGTGTTACATTATATTAAGTTACGTCATGGTTGTCTTGCGTGTACATGGATGCGCCTGCGCAGAAAAGAACAAGAATAAAAAGATCTTGGAATGTTCATGTTCATTGCGGGTTTGGTTATAATTTCGTCCTTGAGTTTCATAAGATACAACATTTTGGCGACGAGGATGGGATTCTTTTGTGTTATAGGGCTATTTCGTGCTATTTCCTACATCGGATGATCTTACTCCACTTCGTTTCGTTCGTTTATGCTTCCACGCACGTGCTCGCTGGTGCGTTTGCAATTCCCGCCATGGCTTCACCGTTGTTTGGTTCTGTTGGTGAATTTGATCCTTCCTCTGAGTCTTTTACGGCTTACCTTGAAAGACTTGACCAGTTTTTTGTAGCAAACGATATTGGAAAATGTGCTGCTGATGCCACTGCCGCTGTTGTTCGGGCAGCTAGTCAGAAAAAGGTCGCCGTGATGATCTCCGTAATTGGTAGGAAGACATATAGCACTCTTCGCGATTTATGCAGCCCCGAGAACCCAAAACAAAAAACATTTGAGGTATTATGTGAACTACTGCAACAACATTTCAAGCCCAAGCGGTTGGAAGTTGCCGAATCCTACAGATTTCATCGATGTTGTCAAGAAGAAAATGAGAGTGTCGATTTACAGTGCTCGTTTAAGACATTTGGCCGCCACTTGTAATTTTGGCGAATTTCTGAACCGCTCGCTCCGCGATCAGTTTGTGTGTGGGATTCGAAACCCTGCGACTCAAAAAAAACTATTGAGTGAAGATCGAACATTTCAAGGGGCTCTCCAAGTGGCTATCGCCGACGAAATCGCGGCTAAAGAAACTTTGCAAGTTCAACAGCAACAATTGCCTCAACCAGTTAATTCAGTGAAGAAGGAATTCTCAGGCTTACCTTCCACTTCTCGTGGATACTCGACTACAGCATCTACTTCGCGGCCGCCTCCTAGCTAGATCTCGTCCAGTTCCCAGCCAGCAGCTTCTTATGCTTGTTTTTCATGCGGTAATTCTGATCATGTAAGAGCTAAATGCAAATTTAGGAATGCTGTGTGTCGCCACTGCAAGTTAAGAGGACATATTGCTCGAGTGTGTAAGAAAGGGGGAGTCAATGTTATGGATTTTGAAGAAGAGCAACCTCAGGGACGATTATCTGAAGAAGAGGAGTTGTATGTGGTGTCTGATGTTCGTGCAATGTCCAGATCTAACATTTCTGTACCGCTGAAGATTGAAGACAAGGATTGTCTGATGCAGTTAGACACTGGGTGTGCATTGTCTCTTGCCCCGATTACTTTCGTGAAACAAGTTTGCCCAGACGTTGAAATGAAATCTACAAATGTTGTGCTGTCGACATACACAGGTGAGACTGTGCGTCCCTTAGGGGAAGCGCATGTGAAGGTTGAGTACATGGGATCACAACACACACTGCCTTTGCTAATTGTACGCGAAGGGACTGGTGCCTTATTTGGTCGAAACTTACAGATGTCAAGCTAGATTGGAAGAAGTTGCCAGGTTTGAATCATGTTGAACCCTTGCAATGCCATCCCTCTACACTACCAGAAACCCTAGGAAACCAGACATTAGCATCAGTCCTTGAGAATTACAGTGAATTGTTTCAACCTCAACTTGGATGTGATAATGGGGATCCTGTCATATTGAATGAAAGTAAAGAAGCCAAATTTCATAAAGCCAGACCTGTTCCTTATGCATTACAGTCAAAAGTTGAGAGTGCTCTGCTTAAGATGGAAAAAGATGGTGTGATCGAACGAGTGACATCTGCGAACAGTGCAGCTCCAATTGTAGTCGTTGGCAAGAAAGACTCAGAGGATGTCCGCGTTTGTGGAGATTTTAGTGTAACATACAATGCAAGTGCCCGTGTTGAAACCTACCCTATGCCTTAGATTGAGAATATGCATTCAGCTTTAAGAGGTTGCACGGTGTTCAGTGTCCTGGATATAAAGCAGGCCTATCATCAAGTACCGATTGCAAAAGAGTCCCAGTCTTACCTTACCATAAACACTCACATTGGGTTGTTTGCATTCAAAAGATTGCCTAATGGCATTCATTCTGGTCCTGCTATCTTTCAGAGAATCATGGATAATTTGTTGTCGGATGTACCAAAGGCTGTTAGTCGTTTGGACGATATTCTTGTTGCTGGCACAGATGCAGAGGACCACCTTCACACACTTTCACTAGTGTTAGAGCGACTTCTTAATTCTGGATTCCGATTAAACAAGGCAAAGTGCAAGTTTTTTCAATCATCAGTGGTCTACCTGGGACATATGATTGATGGAGAAGGTCTACACCCCACTCAGGATAAACTTAAAGCTATTCGAGATGCTCCCAGGCCCAAAGATGTAACGGCCTTGAAATCTTTCTTGAGACTCATAATGTTCTATTCCCGGTTCATGCCTCATCATTCTACGGTCGTAGCACCTTTACACCAATTACTTAAAAAGGGTACTTCATGGAGATGGTTGAAAGCTGAAGAGGATGCATTTGTTGCAGCAAAGCAGCTCATTCTGAACTCACAGACACTGGTACATTATGATCATACCTTGCCCCTTTTTCTTTCATGTGATGCCTCATCTTATGGCGCTGGAGCAGTCCTGTCTCATCAAATTGATGGACAATTTCGACCAGTGGCTTTTGCTTCTTGCACTTTGACTCCTGCTCAACAAAACTATTCTCAGCTAGAAAAGGAAGCCTTCAGTATCATCTTTGGACTAAAGAGATTCCGACAGTATCTCTATGGTCGCTCCTTTACAATTTTAACCGACCATCGACCTTTGCTGACTCTCTTGGGTCCTCAGAGACCGATTCCCGCTCATGCTGCAGCTCGACTTCAAAGATGGGCTCTTATCCTTGCTTCATACAATTACAAGATTGAGTACCGTAGTAGTGTAGCACATGTAGATGCAGACAGTATGTCTCGCCTTCCCTTGCCTCTGACATGGTCCCCCAAATGTGAAAATGTTGAATGCTATTTTTTGGACACTGAAGTTGTCACTAATGTGACCAGTCAGATGATCAAGAAGGAGACTCAACTGGATCCAGTCATCTCCCAAGTGTACACGTACGTCATTAGTGGTTGGCCACATGTAGTGGATCCCAGGCTGGTACCATTTAAAACAAGACAAGACGAGTTAAGCACACGTCATGGTTGCTTATTGTGGGGTGCTCGTGTTATTGTTCCTCCATCGCTCCAAGAGAAAGTGTTGCAAGAACTGCATGACACTCACCCCGGGATCTCTCGAATGAAAGCTTTGGCACGATCTTATGTGTGGTGGCCCAACCTGGATTCTGACATTGAATTAACTGTTTCTTCATGTAGCACTTGCCAATCTATGAGATCAGATCCTTCCCCAGTTCAAATTCATCCCTGGACCTTTCCAGCACGACCGTGGTCTCGCATTCATGTGGATTTTGCGGGGCCAATCTCTGGCTGTACCTACCTTGTGGTTGTAGATGCTTACAGTAAATTTCCAGAGGTAGTCAAAATGTCTACTACCTCAGCTAAAGCAACTGTGACCACCTTGCGTGACATCTTCAGCAGGCATGGTTTGCCAGAAATTATCGTGTCAGACAATGGGCCCCAGTTCACTTCTACAGAATTTGAACAATTTTGTGCCAGCAATGGACTACTACACCGTACTTCAGCGGTGTACAAGCCATCTCCAAATGGTCAAGCAGAACGTGTCGTGCAGATTTTGAAATCAGCCATTAAACAAGCCCACCTTACCAATGCAGATGTAGATGCTGTTATTGCAAATTATTTATTGATTTACAGGACTACTCCTCATTCTACCACAGGCGAACCACCCTCACTGCTTCTCATGGGCCGGAGACTGCGCAACCGGCTGGACTTGCTGACACCTTCAGTTGAAAAACATGTCGAAGCTCGCCAATACTCTACCATGCTGAGTCGCACTACACATAGAGGCTTCCGCAAGTTTAATGCCGGCGATTCTGTTCTGGCTCGAAATTTTGGAAGGGGAGGAAAATGGGTGCGTGGAGTCGTTACTGAGGTCCTTGGTTCTCGTCATTATATGGTCAAGGTGGCAGGTAATCTGTGGAAACGACACATAGACCAGCTGTTGGGACGCCCTGCAGATGTGGCTTCGACGCGTGGTTTTTTAGCATCTGAATACCAGTCTATGCCGCTTGATGTATCTCCCAGCATAGATCAGCCCTGTGAGATTGTTCGCGACTCAACTATACCGTCTGCCTATATCCCTCCTACAGCAACGTTGGAGGAATCCATTCTAGCTAGCTCTGGAGATTCTCGTATTCCAAACAAGCAACCAACAGTGTCAATGCCTGTTACTGACCCCCTTATGAATTATCAACCTGCTTCCTTGCCAGAAAATTCTGATTCTGCTAATGTCAATGACACTCTGGTAGTTCAACCGGGTTCTTTATGTGAATCCCCTGCGGAAAAGCGTTACCCTACCCGGACTACCTGTAGGCCTCCGAGGCACTTGAAAGATTACGAGTTAAAGTAATAGCTGTAATTGACTTAAAAACTTTTGTTTTGTTTTTTTTGTATTGCGTATTTTCACATTCTATTTTTCGTAAAAAAAAAAAAAAAAAAGGGGAGATGTTATATCGTGACCTTGTTTTGTTATACTTGTGTTACATTATATTAAGTTACGTCATGGTTGTGTTACGTGTACATGGATGCGCCTGCGCAGAAAAGAACAGGAATAAAAAGATCTTGGAATGTTCATGTTCATTGCGGGTTTGGTCATAATTTCGTCCTTGAGTTTCCTAAGATACAACACGTAGTACGAAAACGAAGACCGGCGTCTTAGGTCTTAGGTCTTTGTTTTCGAGGGTCTTCGTTTTCGTAACACCCGAATGAACACTACTCAAGTGAGCCAGGTTACAGCTACAAAATCGCTTGGTGTAATAATAGACGATAAACTCGATTGGCATAGTCACATCGAAAAACTAACGAAAAAGATCGCCTCTGGTATCGGGGCCCTAAAGCGAATTAGGCACCTGATCCCAGCATCAACCTTACATCTCATCTACCAAGCTTTAGTAAAACCTCACTTTGATTACTGGGACATTGTTTGGGGTAGCTGTGAGAAAACGCTACGAGACAAACTGCAGAAATTGCAGAATAGAGCAGCCCGTGTGTTGACATTCTCTAACTATGATGCTGATGCAACTGAGCTACTCGAGTATTTAGGGTGGAAAAATCTTGCACGCCAGCAGGAAATCCATAAAGCCACCATGATGTTTAGATGTCTGCACGGGCTAGCTCCAAGGTATCTATATTCAAAGTTTACGTGGCGTGACTCTGCTTATGACCTCAGGGACTCTGAAAATAAGCTTAATGTTCCACTACCGCGCACTAATTATTACAGAAAAAGCTTTAGCTACAATGGCGCCACATTATGGAACAGTTTACCACGCGATATAAGGAACACAGAGTCTCTGGGGTTATTTAAACGTAAGATCAATGACATTCTTTAACGGGAGGGACGATGCCATTCGACGCAGGATTGCGGTAGACTCCGGAAAAACTTGAAATCGATCGTGACTTATGGCTGACAATAGCATTCAATCAAATGCGACAAAGCAAAGCCATGTAACAAAAAATAAACTTCAGGGTGAGATGACTTAAGAGAATCAACGGATCCCCATAGAAACGTCGATGAAGCAAGAGCCGTAGAATCTATGCCTCTCGAACTTTCAAATCCTCCTGAATTGATTATACACTCAAGTCAATTAAAAATAGAAAAGTCTCTTGCGCTGTCAATGTCCCTATGCATATCATTAGTAATTGTTTTGAAATCATGATCATCGCTAAACTATTAACTCGGATAGTAAAACTTGTCTATCGCAAAAGGCATATTTCCCAGTCAACTATTAATTTAAAGACTACCTATTTATAAAACTGACGATGCTGAATCTTTCTCGAATTATAGAACAATTTCCTTATTACCAAATTTTTTCTAAAATTTTCGAGAAAGTCATTTACGACTGCTTATTTAATTTATAGAAACCCTAGCAATCCTGTATTCTCTTCCGTTCGGCTTTCGTAAAAATAACTGCACTAATCTTGCATTTAATTTACCCACCTAACATACAAGTTCAAGTTCAAGTCGAGTTTATTGTTCATTTACACTTAGCATTTGTGAGAACAATCTCACCAGCTAGTTTGCAGGTATAACAGAAAGAAAAGTAAAAAACAATTAAGATAATGCCATCTACAGTAACTAACATGCCAAAAGGTTATAATTAAGGCTTAAAACTATTTACACAAGACTAGACATATCATTTCATTTAAATGAGGGAAGCTAAAACTATCAATATCAAATTTCAAACCATAACAAGCCTAGTTTTCTAGTGGTATTTTCAGAAATTAAACCTTTGAGGAACAAATTGCTTTTACATGAGTCTGGTATAAATTCCATAGTTTTGGTAGCCGTAGCACAAGTAAAAGTAAGAAGAATTAAATTAAGATAATGCAAGATCGAATAGTTCTATATGAGTCAGGTAGTAATTTCTATAGTTTTGGAAGGTATAGCACAGAAGTAAAAGAAAAAAAAACTAAACTGAGATAAAACCATCCACAGTATCTAAGATGATAAAAGATTAAATTAAAATTTCAAACTATTTACATAAAACTGGGTATATCTTTTCACAAAATGAGGATAGCTAAAACTAATTGAAGATACTAGGTGAAAAGTATGACGATATATCAAACCTGACAAGTCTAGTTTCCCTAATGGTATTTTTAAAAACCTTCAAAGATAATGATCGAATACTTCTATATGAGAATTGCATCTTCCATCGACCGTAACGAGATTACTATGGGTACATTTTTAGACTTTTCTGAGTAATTTGACACTGAATCATGAGATCTTTTCTTTCAAGCTTAAGCATTATGGCATTAGAGCAACCATTCTTCAAAGGGTAAAAAGTCATTTTTTTTCCAACGAAGGCATTTTGTTCAGTACTTATCCGCATCTTAATCTTATCAGACTGTTAAATGTGGCGTACACCTAGGATTCATCTCAGGACCACTTTTCTTTTTGCCCTACATCAACGATCTACCTAATTTTTCTCACCTGGCTAAAGCGATATTAGTCGCTAATGATACTTCTCAATGAAGCCCCTTGAAATAATGTGCATCTGGTAAAAATTTTTGGGTATTTCTAGATGAATACCTTTCTTGAAACCCGAAAGATGTCCAAGTCCACTGGAATTTTGGAACTCTCGGCCTTTTGATATTACTAGTTCTGAGTCTCTTCTGCCTCTTTCGGGAAAAAATGCTTACTTTATGAAAAAAAACAATACTATCAATTCTCTTCATAACTAGGACTACCAGTCATTTACGCTTTTACAAGTGATGTAATGTAATATTATATTCAATGTAATTAAATGTAATTTAGTTTTATTTTTCTCGGTCCCGTGGAAGGTTCCTTGTAAAAGCCTTGTGGGTTCTAGCTGTCTGCCATCCAAATGTACCACTTATTATGATCGTATTATTCCATAGGAAATTCATGACGTGATTACCTGATTCCTCAAGCAAGATTGAAATAACAATTAGGATCTTTAACCCGCTTCACCCTAACAATCCACACCGTTCTCTTTAAATTTTCTCTGAATACATCAATCAGGGCACTTAGTAAAAACATGTCGATAGGAAAAAATTTTCCTTCCCTTGAAACTCTGAACAATGGAATCGAGATTGGTATTCACTCATTCATTCCTGCCTGGCTGTACAAAGGATGACGACAAATGGGGCAGCTGCGACTGCAAATTTAAAGGAAATATTTCAGGTGAACTCGAGAAAAACTGGTGTAGGATTGTCACAGTAACATCTAGTCTACTTAGAAATTAAGTCTATCAAAGTTTACCTATTGAATGATATTGCATTGGATTCAAGGGGACTCCATCACACGCTTAGAGCGTCTTGTAACCAAAATTAAAATAATCTCTGGAGCTAATAAAAGCTAATGGAACAGAGAAGAACAATCAGGGAATTGCCGGGACTTATTCCTAGATTTAGACGGGAAAGGAAGGCTGTTTCTCTGAACGTCTGTACTGGGGATTCTGAAAGTGGTTTCCTATCTCTTCCGAAGTTATTTAATCGAAAAAACAACCACTGTTCGTAAATGTATCACTTTTACTCACTGGCGACCAAGGCTCCGTATGAGGAGATGGAGGTTTTTCGTTTTACATGCAACTGAAACTACTCATTTTTTTTCACACACTCATAGCTCGAGCAGGTCCGCACACACCCAATACAGAATTACATGAATACCGAAAAATTTTCAGCCCACCAGTGGAGCATTCCCCCATCTGTAAGTCTACTTGCAAAATTTGCCATAACGATATTTTATGCATACTTACACGCCGTTCTGTATCATAGCAATAGCACACTCTCGGTGAACTTTGTGGGAGCATGGCAGGATCTGACAACCGCTGAACGCGTCCTGGAAATAGAGAATCGATCAACGAAATGATGTAATCAACTTTTACTGTCCTGGAATATTTTTCGCCCGTTTTTCACCAATTGCCCGAGTATTTAAGTAATGAGATCGAAAGAGTACAGAAAAGGGCGTTAAGTATTATCTTACCAGATTGTTGTTACAGTCTAAGCTTGAGTAACTATAATTTAGACACTTTGCAGTCTCGGCGCGAGGAACAGTGTTCTAAACTGTTTGATGCAATCTCTAATGACCACAAACTATCTCACTTACTTCCTACCAATCATGAAAACCATTATAACCTAAGGAGAATTAGAAAGTACGACCTCCCTAGCGTGCGCACCGAGCGTTTTCAGAGGTCCTTCATCCCAAGCATGTGCCGACTAGCAAACAACAATATGTGAATATTCGACTGATCAAGCCTGCCTAGTATTACTTGATCTTAGTGATATTTTATTTTTTTATAGTTTCTGATACAATTGTAATTATTTATTACAGATAGATAGATAGATAAATCGTTTATTAAAAAGAAACACCTCGCAGTCCGAAGACTGAATTACGTGTATAATAGACAAGAAACAAAATTCATAGTTAAAATAGTTTGAAAATCTTAATAATAAAAATATACAAATCTAATAAAAACGTTTCACTTAGGATGATCTTGTGTTAAGAAAATATACATAAACAATAAAAGATTTTTTCAGACGATCAGTCTTGCACACTGGCACGTTAAACTTCCTATTGTTGCGCAGCTGCCTGTGGTGCTCAGCTTTAGGTGGGAGCAGACCTGCGAGCTTGTGATTAATGTCAAGAACAATGTCATTAAAAAGATCAAACGATAGAGATGCTCTCCTGTCGTAAAGAGAGGAGATGCCTGCCTCTTTGAGCGCGCTGTTGTAGCTTGCATAAGGAAAGATAATGCGCAAGGCGCGCTTCTCAATACGTTCCAGCTCTTCGGATAAATAGAACGGAAGGCTGGAGTGAAATACTTGACATGCGTATTCTAAAGCCGATCTTATGGTACTACAGTAAAATAAAACAAGATCACTCGCACAGATACCAGCACGTTTGAGTTGACTCAGGAGGTACAATACTCTTGTATGTATCTATTATAACATAGTATATCATTGTAAAATATTATGCATTTCAGCCCCTCCGGGCTGCGATGTAATATATTTTTTTAAACTATTAAACCTTAAACCTATTAAACCTAAAATATTGAAATTTGGATATACAGAGTTATCTAATTGCGCAGCTTCCAGATTTCAACTCAAGAAATGCGAGCACCTGACGTCACTGTAAGTGATAGGTGAATAAAACCAAATTGAGTGCTACGTGTTAATTGCCTCCGTTAAAGGGCAACATCGATATCGTTTTGGAGATAATTCTCCCATTCCCTACTCTTAGTCAGCTTTAATGAGTAAACTACGTAACTACCTCCAAACAGATGCAGCACTCGTCATGTCCTGAATTTTCTCGGCAGGAATGTTTGCCTTCCAGCCGTTTGTCCAGACAGACGTTACACACGTCACAGTGGAAGGAGCGGTCCTTGTAGATACTGAACAGAAAATAGAAGCATCACTTTGCAGGTATTTACTCGAGTACAACATGATTTTTGGGAAAAGAAACTTTTAACTCCTTCTGAAAAACGCTGTATTTCTACTCGTTTAGCTGGAATAATTATTGAAAAGGAAACTTGATACTCATAAGGAAACCTATAATTCTTTACCCTCGCCTCTAAGATGGCGCTAGGATTCTTCTTTCCTACTGTAACACAAGTCAATAACTCCCTGACTAGGTACTGAGGCAGGCCAATAATTCCCTGCGCCTTATTCCAATAATACAATTTCTTCAATAATGTTGTTTCACCTACCGGCAGATACCGCATTTTGTGCAGTGATAAGGAGCTTTATCTTCGCCTGTAAAGTGTTTACATACAGAGCAGAAATATGCTGAAAACCTTGTTTTGCATCTGACACAGGTGTGGGCGTCCTGGTTGATCTTAAAACATCAAACATTCGAAGTTAACTCGCTTATGACCTAAGTGTAACAGCTCTTCGTCCACTTTTTTAAAATTTCAAGTCAAAATCATGTCTATTTACCTCTTGTTGATGGCTACAAATAGAGCACTCGACATAACACGCCTCTCTTGCTTTCGAATTGTCATTTGGACACCCTGAGTTATTGTGGCAACGATGGCAAGGAAAGAACCTTCCGCAGCATGGGAACTTGACACGGCAGAGCCGCTGATAATGCTCACACAGCCATTGTTGACCCTCAGTAACAGCCGAGTCTTGCGAAGGTGTTTCTCCTCCATCTCCCGTCGCGTTCCCTTCAACTCTTTCACTGCTGTGTTCCCTTTCCCTCATTTCCCTCGCTTCCTTTTCTTTTCTTTCACGTACCTGTTGTTCTTTCCTTGCCCGCTCTTCTTTTCTTTTTTGCTCAGTTTCTTTCAACGCTTTCTCTCTTTCTTGTCTTTCTTTCAACGTTCTTTCGACAAGCGAGCAAGCTTCAGCCACACGTCGCTCGAGTACAGCCAAGGATTCGTCAGCAAACGTATTTGAATTACTGTTAAACAGACCAAGACTAGCATCTACACTTTCCCGGTCCGAAAAAATTCTCGGAGCGTCATCTTCTCTTTCAAACTGCGATCGGAACGTCGGCCTTTCGGCGAGTACATGTACATCCGCGGAGATATTTGGCACAGTTCTTGCTTGTACGTTATCATTGGTGAACTCTTTGACTGTCAACGGGAAATTTGCTTTAGATTTTGATTTAGATTTTGCTTCAGATCCATCTTCCAGGAAACTTGAAGTTTGAGGCAGTTGTAAGGTCTTCGCTGGAACAACTTTGGGCATCAGGACTAAGTTTAGGGATGGCTCTTGAGGCTGATACCCATCAGGACTTAAGTATGCTTGTGGAAGAGATCCCGTGGTGCTAGTGAAGGCAGAATGATCTCCGGCTGTAAAAGTTGTGACATCAGGACATCCAGGATATGTCGATGAACTTGGCGGAGTAGGGTAGCACACCTCAGGCATATACCCAGATCTGTTGTACTCAGAGTGGATACCTGAGGGTTCTTCTAAATCTTCATATGGGCCACAAATATCCCATTGCTTGTCAGATGCATTGTACTCATAAGAATGGCGTTCGAGAAAACTGGGATCTATTCCGATATGATTTTTTCCACATTCATCTTCACTAGGATCCCTTTGTGAACCGTGACCTGACGAAAGATTGCTTCGGCGTCCACCTTTTAAACCACGATATCTTTCTGATTTCGAATTACTCTCAAGCAAATCTCCTTGTGGCTTTGGAGGGGCAACAGCTTGAGCATTCCAATCTTTGTCAACATCACATGCTCCATTCGTGGCGAGTGCATCGGGGTTATCACCGCCGTCTGCAACCACATCTCCTCCATGAAAAGAAACTTGAAGAGCGTCACTCCGTCCATCACAGGCCACATTTTGTGTTTCCAGTATCTTCTGCGAAGTGCTGATTCCTCTGTTCTTATCCTTTTGGGACACTTTTTCAAGGCGATCATCGTGCTTGCCTCTACGGTTTTCTTGAACAGAGATTTCATCTTGTTCTTCTAATTCTTCGTTGCAGTCCCACTTGTTACTGTCCTCTCTAGAAGATGGAATATCAGGACTCACAACACCATCTGCTGCGTCACAAGAAAACTCTTGCTTGCTTCGGTCAGGGCACGACTTCAACTTACGAACCTCTTGAAAGTCCTCGCACAATAATAGCCTTGCAAGGCCGATATTACATTGCACTAAATCCGGGTGATCTGAACCGAAGTCAGAACTTGTCAAAGTACTTAATGCTTCTTCAAAGCAATTCTTTGATGACAAGTTTCGTTCCATCAGGAGAAATCTAACACCTTGCCTATAAAGAAACAATGCATATGTGGGGTGGTTTTTCCCCAGCGTTTCTCTGCAACTTGGTACAAAAACGTCAAGGAAGGATACAAAGTCTAAGTTTCCTTCTTTCAAGTAAAAATCAACTATATTCAATATCATTGCGAACAAGAAGTCCCAACTGAATTTTCCATAACAACCGAGGACGGCTTCAAAATCGAAAAGGAAAAGGGAAAATGAAGATATCACTGACGTAACAGAAAACGGAGAAGACAGTGATGACGATGATGATGATGATGATGATGGCGACGATGATAAAACCGGTGACAATGATGGTGATGATGACCCTGACCCTGATGATGACCCTGAACTTGATGATGAAGAGGACGATTTTGAGGAAGGCGAGAGTGGTGGTGATGATGATTTAGGATAAAGAGAAGGGAAAATCAAGCGCTCGGCCATTTTCTTTGCACAAGCCACCTCTCCAGCCATTTGATAAGCCAGACACATTTTGGACGATATAAATTTCGAGAATATTCCATCTCTATTGTTCATCTTCTCAGCAAGTAAATCCAATCTGTTCAGCTCCATAAGTGCTTTCACAGGCTCTTTGATCTCCAAGAGTAACTCAGCTCGATTGTAGTGTATGGCAGCTACCAAATGAAGGGGAAGATTGGGGTCTTTGACTTTCAAAAGGAGACAGTCATGCAACTTCACTGCAGCTGGGTAGTTGTTCTGAAACTGGTAAACTAAACTTAAGTTGGTTTGTATAGTAACAATGTTTGTTTCCAGCGAGTTAGCTTTGTTTTTGTTTTTAAATGTTTCAAAAATCTCCAGCGCACATTCTAGATAATCCTTAGCCTTGTCCACGACTCTCGTAATCAGATAAACACAGCCTATATTAGTCTTGGCTACTGCTATTAAGATATCGATAGCTTGTGTTTTGTGTTTAGGACCTGGCGTAGTATCAGATGTGAAAAGAGAATCACAGCGCTGAAATAAGTCTATAGCTATTTTATATTTATGCAACTTGAGTGCAACAGCTCCTAAGACAATAGTATAGCTGGCATAAAAATAATCATTCTTATCTGCGATCGGCTCAGGGTCCGACAAAACCGCGCCAAAGAAAGGAGGAGCGGAGCTTTGACTCAAACACATCTCTCTACCTCGATCCACTTGCTCCTTCTCGTAATCAGTTGGGTTTTCGAAGCTAACTGGATTTAGTTTCAGGAAAATCTCATACGCAGCTTGCAAAGAATCTGTGGCTATCTCCACTCTGCCTTGCTGGAACTGATCCATCGTTTCTTTAAAGTGTTCAAATGTGCTGCGTGTGGCCGACTGATTATCATCACATTCCAATTCCTTCTTAGGATGGGGTCCTGAACAAACGTTTTCTGGGATCTTGGGGTCTGCTCGGTCCATCTTTCCATGTCAAATTTATCACTCCTGAAAATAAGGTAAATCTCAAAACCACATCCACAAATTTTTAATAATAAAGTTGAATGGCACTCTAAGTCATGGTTTAAGTCAACTCTCTCGCAAGTGTTTCTTGCGTTCTTGCCGAGGTCCTACAGCAGGCTGGTCCATAGTCTTTGATGACTGTCCAATGGGACCATGCGATATTATGAAAAGTTTAAGAAAAAATAATAAAGTTTGAAACAAAAAGAGTAGTTCTAATATGATCTTGGTGGTTCCAACAGCATTGTTTTACTAATTTAGTCATACATAAACGGGACAAACAGCGATCGTCCAAAAATTAGCAATGCTGGCTTATGTGACAATTCACTGATCGGTGGACCATTATATTACATGCAGAGGTTGCTATTATCTCACAAACCAATGCAAGCAAAAGAACATTGAATAGCTCTGAATAAAATTCCCGTCTTAGATTCACCTAACTTTGTGTCCAAGTTCTAAACTTGAATCGATTAATAGTTACTGTAAAGTGCTACGGAGACCAAATTTAGCGTTTGTCAGATTTTTCACTTTTTAGAATCCTTATCGGCTACTTACCACCCCCACGAAATTTGGAATGAAAATTCGAAGTGGGCGTCTTTTTGTTTTAGACTTGTTTTCCTCGATTCAACGTCCGCCATTACTCAAACTGCGAAATGGCTGTGCGTTAGTCTGTGACGTCATATTATCCCCTAAACTTTTGCGCAAGCTTTAAACCAAGAAATGGACGGAGATTGTTGTACTTGAACAATTCTAGGAGAGTCTAATCGTCGTTTTGAGGCCGGAAATGGAACCCTAGCGTCGTGTTATGCAGGATTGAGCAATTTGTCTTTAATGTGAATACTGAAATATCGCTACACAGGCCAAACGAAATAGTTACGAAAGTTAATGGATGGCATTCAACAAGAGCAACTTTGGCTCTTATTAATCATTATTTTGCGCAGGCACAGACAATGCAGGAATAATATCTTTCGAAAAAGAAAGCAATTTTGGGTTCGTGATATCTATCGACGTCGAGCAGCCAAGGAAGAGTATGCTAACCTCGTCAGCGAACTACGACTTGGTGATCGTGAATCGTACTTTCGGTAGATTCACTTCGAGTATTTTAACTTTTAATTTTGTAATTTTACCGTCAAGCTCACACGTTTAAATTTGTAACGGCTATTTGTGCATTTTGGAAAGATGGAATCGAGGATTGTGATTGGTTTATTCTTCCGCTTCCGACTCCGACCATGCAGTTTTCACCAGATCGTAAGCGACGGAGTCATAGGCAGAGTTGGTGTTCTGCTTCCGACTCCGTCGGTTTGATTTTCACCAGATCGTATCGCTCCACGCTTCTGATTACGACTCCGACTACAACTCCGTCGCAAGTGAAAACCAGCCTTTAAGTAAACAACGATCTAAGCATGATGAATTTTACCGCGTGGGCTTTGTACACATAAGAAATTCGTACGTTTTTCGCTTATAACAGCAAGTCAAAAACTGTTTTGAATAAATCTGTCGTACCGAAATAACTCTTGGCCATTTTAGTCTTGCTTCCTATTTATAGATTCCATGGAACTTGAGATCTTTTCACTCAAGGTCAAATTCGCATATTCCATTTTGAAATATGATCCACATGCCCATTTGCATACATGCGAAAATATTTAGCGATTTTTATCTTTCATCTTGATTTTTTAGTTAAAACGTAACATGCACCTATAGCTTTTTTCGTCGGAAATAAGTCCTTTAATTAGTCTTCTTTCACTGGAGCTCGTTTTTTGGAAAACATTATTTTTGGAAATTTACTGCGCATTGTGTTTGCTTTCTTGGTTTTTCCTAAATTTTGATTTTTCACAGACACGCGTTACATCGAAGTGTCAATAGGTTTTATCTATACCGAATGAATTTTTGGTTAGAAATTTTTAATATATGTAAAGAAATTTTATTGCAAAATTTTCACTCATTGGGAGCTCCGCTTTTAGGCATGGCTAAATCTATTTATTAAAAAGCGGATCATTAGATAATGCAATTCAAGACTTTATTGGCTTAGCCATTATGGTATGTGAGCCAATATACCATAATCTACACATATGGTAAGCGCACGCGTCAACTTAAAATTAAAAGGGAGTTGAAAAATGTCTAATTTAAAGATTTGCCTAATATCTTGGGGGCGTTTTTAATAAAACAATTATTCCACTCGCGCTTGTTGGATATGAGATGGTTATAGCCAACTTGGCGCTATGCGCCTCGTTGGCTATCTATCATCATCTCATATCCAACGCGCGCTCGTGGAATAATTGTTAAATATTATGATGTCACAATGGGGAAAGACGCTGAAAATTATCGTTGGCTCAGTAGTTGTAGTTTGAGCAATGGCGGACGAAATTTAGTGAGTTTTAATCAAAATTTTTTCGGACTTTTCTTGCCGCGATAGGTCTGAATTGTGTTTTTTCTTTTTATTTAGGATCTAAGCTTAAATCGTCGGCATAAAAAATTTGTGTTGAAGAACATCAATTTTCGTCTCAGTAGCACTTTAACTTCCCGTATTTTTGTAGCGTTAAGCTATCAAAAATCCTTTCAGCAGTCAACTTGAATGTGAATGAGGGCAGGGTCGCACTGAAACAAATTAAAATGTTTTCCAATTTTTCGTAAACCAAAAATTCTCACTTTTCAAATTTTGGGGGCGGTCCCATTAAACTATTATCCATCGACCTGATCTATTCATACGTAAATCACATAGCCATTTTGCTCTAAAAACAGATAGAAAAAAAATATCGCCCGAATTGTTGCGGAAGAACTGATCCTTTTTTCCTGCGGATCAATTTTTTAGTTTTGGTTGACTCTTTCGCTACTTGTGTTGGCTTTGACATTTGCAACAGAAGGAAGATTTTTCGTTAAAGCCGTAATAATGTATCTGAATTGTTGCAAGTATAGCCTTGCCGGATCAACGTTACTATAAGTAGTGTCGGCCGACATGGCGATCGACATGGCGACCGACATGTCGACCGACATGTCGGTCGACAGTCGGTCGATAGTCGGTCGACAGTCGGTCGATAGTCGGTCGACAGTCGGTCGATAGTCGGTTGATAGTCGGTCGACATTCGGTCGATAGTCGGTCGATAGTCGGAAAATAGTCGGTCGACATGTCGGTCAATACGTCGACCGATATATGTCGGCCGATAGTCGGTCGACATATCGGTAGACAGTCGGGCGATATTTGACCGACACTTGGCTGACACTTGGCTGACACTCGGTCGACACTTGGCCGATGCTTCACCGATACTTCACTGACACTTAATAATATACCTGAAAGTTTATGCCTTCAAATCAAATTTTTATTCAAAAAATTCCAAAATTTGGAAGATGCCAAGGCAGGACATTGGGTTCTTTGAAGATTGGCGGAAATTTGGCGATTTACAAAAATTTGGCTTAGGAAGTTTTTCAAGTTAGTGGTAGCACTTATTTTACGCTAATAGCCCTTATCGCTTTTACGCCCACTGTACGAGAGCTCAGCGTACTTTGAAGTTTCGAAACGAGGCTATCGGGTCACACAGGTAAAACTTTCAAGTAAAATCAAAGCAAACGGCTACGTTTGGAGGCATTTTCATTCGTTTTCTTAAGGATACAGCGTGGTCTCGTCATGGTTAGACATTGTATTGCGTACGGGTGCAACAGTCTATTCAGTGAATCGGCAACTGACGAGATCCACAAGATTAGGATCGAAAACGCGGTCTTGCCAAACACGTTCAACTATCAAACTAGAGGTGAACAAAACGCACATTAAAAAACCTCTCAAATAAAGAAATTACAAACGACCAGATTAATTTACTGGCAAAAGGGCTCAAATTCACTCCAACACCCGCTACAAAACAAAAACAGATCAGTCAACAACTACTGTGTGACTTGGATTAGTTCGCAAGGAGAATGCGTCTGATTTACATATTCCGAGGGGAGGACAAAAAAACTCATCCCTGCCACGTCAAATCTACATGGATACCACCAATACAAAAAATCAGTAGCCCTTGAAAGCTATTTAGAAGAGGTTAAAAGTGACCTTTTATAAATAGAAATTACAAAGCCAAAAGATAATTTGCTTCCGGCCGAACGCAAGGCGCTCAGGGCCTTGAAACGTGACTCTGAGTTAAACCTCAAAAAGGCCGAAAAAGGATCAACAACCGTAGTCATGAACAAACGCGACAAAATTTTACCGTTCCTTTCCGAAATGACAGCCATTCTTTCAGTCTTCCTTTCGTGATACCAGGACAATTACCACTAAGAATTTAACCTTTTCCTCGGCAGAAAAAAACGCAGATTCCATAGTTGTATGGTCAGATATGGAGTGTTTCTGGTGTTTCTCGAGAAACTTTGACGCGATAGCCTCGTCCTGAAACTGTAACTCCGCGGACCCTTTGCATTGCAGACACAAACGCGATAAGGGCTATTGTTGAAAGAATTTTCACTTAAAACTACGGTGGCTCTCAAGGGCCATCCACCTACAAAAATTTTCATGACTTTATCGCGCGATAAGTTTTGCTAAGCCCATTGATTCAAAAAATTTGCAATTAACATTATCGCGCGATAGATAAACTTATCGCGCGATAGAACAACTTATCGCGCTATAGAACACTGTATCGCGCGATAGAACAACTTATCGCGCGATAGAACAACTTATCGCGCTATAGAACAACTTATCGCGCGATAGAACAATTTATCGCGCGATAGATAAATTATCGCGCGATGATTTTATTACTAGCTCCCATGGCCCCACGACCATTAGCACGTGGTCACATCCATAGCAAGATGTCGGACCAAGTTTCGAACGCGAGTAATAGAGTAGCAAAGCCATGACGTCACGTTTCCATGACAGCATTTTTCTCAGTTCTAAACAAACGCTGAGGTCTCGTTGTGTATGGCGCCATATTAATCATGACCTTATTTTCAATCTCTTCTTTGCTATCTTACTTCGAAGATGAAAAGAAATCTATCGCAAAAGGGGAGAACCACGTCAAATCTGATCATATAGAATGTTTTATGTATAATCAAGGCATTCTTAGAGGCAAAGTTCACGCTAGTATGAGATCAAAAGTCTACGAGGTTACGGTACGTAAGCTCTCTTGTATGTTTATGTTTATATTTTGTGAATCGGTTGGGAATCATTAGATCAATTATAAAAGCTACTCAATAGCTTTAATATCTAAATTATAGGCTCCGATGTATATGATATTGACTTCATAAAGTATAGCTCTTAGCGCCTCTAAAATAGGATCTGTTCGATGGCTGTTCGATTGGAGCGCTGAGAACGCCTGAGAGCTATTTACAACCAATAAAATCACTAAAAGAATAAAAATTTTTCTTCTTCTACTTTAGATATACGTAGATAGTAACTTGAATATCAAGTCGACAGAGTGTGAAAGTCCTAAGGGCGCTTTCAAGTGCAGTCATGCCGCAGCTGTGTTCATTTACGCCATACATCATGTTAGTCGTACGGACATCGAATGTCGATGGAACAAGCCAAAAAAGCCAACTTGCTCTGCAGTTCGGGACGTCACTGAGATGTTTCCTCCTCCGAAACAGTACTGCGCTCTATCGAGAGAACCTACGCAAGCAGATCGTTCATCCATTTACCGATCGTTATGTGAATATGGAAAGTTCACAGGACTATGGTGGATTCTGAGCCCTGAACCTGAACCGGTGACGTTACCAATGCTTACAATCGAAGAAATAATTTATTCTGATGGCTTCCTTCAAGCCCATGGAAAGGAAGATCAGCTCTCTTTTTTTAAGGAAAAATGCAAAATCCAAAGTAGTACTATACAAGAAATAGCAAAACTCACAGTGGGTCAAAGAGAGAATCCAGCATGGTCAATGCTTAGAAAGGGAAGACTCACAGCTAGTAATTTTGGTCCTGTCTTAGCAGCCAAGAGAGTTTCACAATCACTCTTGAAAAGACTCATGGGCGAGTATGATTTATCTGGAGTCAAAGCCATCACATGGGGAGTCAACAATGAAAAAGAAGCTGTGAATGCATTTGAGATGTCACAATGTTTAAAAGTTGAACCAACAGGAATTTGGTTTGAAGAGTCAGGTATTCTTGGTGCCACACCTGATGGTCTAGTTGATCAAAAAGGTATTTTGGAAGTAAAATGCCCATATACCTCTAGGAATTCAACCATAGAGGAAGTTATAGAATCAGAATCATTCTCTTTTGAGAAGCGAAAGGACAAAATTGAGCTTAAGAAGGATCACAAGTCTGGGTATTGGCATCAAATTCAAGGACAGCTCCATCTCACAAACAGAATGTATTGTTATTTTGTTGTGTGGACTGTCAAGGGCCACGTAACTTTGGTCATTCATAGAGACGAGGAATGGAAACCTAATCTTGATATTCTAAGAAACTTTTATTTCCATCATTACTACCCTAAAATGATTGAGGGGGAATTATTATAAGTGTGAATACATAAGAGGAGACATATACACTTGTACTCTTTATATTTATTCGACCTTATGTGGAAATGATAAATTAAAAAATAATGTTACTGTTCAACTCTGTAGAACAATTGAAAAGATTGAAAATTATTAACTGTTAATGATTCTCTTCTTCCCTTGTACAGTTAGGATTATATGAACTAAGAAAATAATCATAGAATATCATAGTTGTTAAAGTTATGAGGAATAACCTATATCTATCCATCTATCTCAATTGTTGGTAGACTACTTTTCCAAAATAGAGACAGAAACTAGAGTGATGCTTTCATGCCTATTGAAGTAAGAATCACACCCTAAGTAAAGAGCAAAAAGTAGAAAAAAAAGAATTGAAGAAATTGCCATAACTTATTGACTTTTTATTACTGTAACTATTGAATCTTTGTAGTCATCGAAAACATGACTTGAGCCTCTCTTGAGAATTTACTACTCAAAAATACATTTGTACAACCTTCCTTGATTAACGGAAACTGCAAATTAACAAGAGCAGCACAAAGTTGAAAAATTTTTTCAGAATAGCATCTTAGGTAAGAGGGAATAAAACTTAAAATCTTAAAATCCTTTAACCTGCCGTTAGCCCTCTCTACATGGATTCTGCATTTGGCAATCGACTTAGTTACTTTTATTTCATTTTCAGTAAATTTACCATTGTTTAAGAATGGGGGAATATTTACAGACACACCCCTCGGAACCATATCTTGGATTAGAAAGCCCTTGTCAGCAAGAACAAGATCTCCTGGATAAAGGTGTTTCAAAAAACCAGACATTTCCACTATAGCCTTATCTGAAGTTGATCCAGGGTAAAGGTTAGAAACATATGTTATGACCCCATTAGGTGCCACACCAACGAGTACTTTAAATGAATTCATACCTCTGTATGAAGAATAAGTTGCGCTTTGATGACTCATTAGGCCAGGGGTTGCAACTTCAATGTCTGTGCAATCTATTATGATCTTACAAGAACTGAACTGTGTAAATGATGACGGCAAACAAGTCTTATTTTTCTCCCTAGAAGGTACTGTTGACATCAAAAAAGTGAACAAAATCTCGTGCAAGAGATGAATAAATGTAATGACAAAATTAGATATAGTAGTTTCGCTGCATGAAAATAACTGAGCTATATGAAGGTTCGTGTAATTCTGTCTAATCTTCATTAAAGTTATGAATATCTGGTCTTCAAAACTTATTGATTCCACCTTCCAGCCATGAAAATATATTATTGAGTCTTTGAATCTTAAAGTATAAAGTACAACTACATCAAATACTTGCTTAGTTGGAAGACCGGTTTCCATGCGTATTACATCGTCACTTAACGTAGACACTGAGTATTTTTCTCTAAAATATTTTGACTTCTCTTCATGTTGTTGAAGGTCATTTCTCAGCTGCTTTACTTCTGCTTCAAGGATTATCTCCGAAGCAGTTAAATCGTTGAGTACGTCCCGTTCTTGATCTTCACTTTCGTTGCTCTGCAAGGCTTCTCTCATTTTTTCGATGTCGACTAATTCCTTGCCATCTGTACTTTTTTCCAATTTCTTCTTCTTCTTTGGTGGCGGTTTACTGCTAGAAGGGAAAAGTTTTCCTTCGTTGTGCTTAAAAAATCTCTGGCCCAAATACCTTCTCGCCATTTCTGAAATGGCAGCTGCAAACACGGCTGTGTTTGCTTGGTTCTCGATCTTCTCTCCTGTTGAAACATATAGAGATGTGGAATGTATTTAGATCAGAGTTGGATTTTGTTAGAAGTAAATCGAAACAAGCGTCAATCCAACAAGTACCATGTTTATTAGTCCGAAAGCCACAATACTTTAGTTTAGCTGCGATATTCTGGTTTTACAGTATATATGTAAGTTAAAATACAAACCTTAATAATCTTCTCCATCGATCATACTCAGATTTTTTCTTTTCTTTGCTCGGGAATGCAAAGAAGCGACAGCAATGACTCTCAGACTGGTGATTACATTCGGGTGCGAAACACTGAATCATTTCGCCTAATTCTCCAATATTTTAGATTCTGCAAGATATTATGGCCTTATCCTGCTACTTCCAGCATAACTTGAATGTACCACGAGCGTCAAACAAGGAGTTCAAAGTGTGCAAAACGGAGCTTCACATGACGCTTGCGTCCGCCATATTGGATAGAACAGTTTGTTTAGAACTGAAAAAAATGCGGTCATGACAACGTGACGTCATACTTTGCCACTCTATTGTCCAAGAAATAAAGACTTTTATTCTAGATTTTTGAGCAAGTGACGGTAACCTTTGGGTTACATTAAATTATATTTCTATGCTTCTACGCCTTATATTCATAAACAATCTTTCACCTTATACACCTTATATAGTTTAAAAACGTATCCCTACACCTTATATTCATAAACAATTTTTCAAATATAGAGCAATAAAGTCCCTCTCATATCTTTAACCCACTTACTAAGATACCATAGAAATATAATTTAATTTAATCCAAAGATTACCGTCTCTTGCTCAAAAATCTAGAATAAAAGTCTTTATTTCGTGGACAATTACTCACCTTCGAAACTTGGTCCGCCATCTTGCTATAGATGTGACTACGTGCTAATGGTCGTGGGGCTATGGGAGCTAGTAATAAAATTATCGCGCGATAATATTATCTATCGCGGGATAAGTTGTTCTATCGCGCGATAAGTTGTTCTATCGTGCGATAGAACACTCTATCGCGCGATAAGCTGTTCTATCGCGCGATAGAACACTCTATCGCGCGATAAGTTTTTCTATCGCGCGATAAGTAGTTCTATCGCGCGATAAGTTGTTCTATCGCGCGATAAGTTGTTCTATCGCGCGATAAGTTGTTCTATCGCGCGATAAGTTATTCTATCGCGCGATAAGTTGTTCTATCGCGCGATAAGTTGTTCTATCGCGCGATAAGTTGTTCTATCGCGCCATAAGTTTTTCTATCGCGCGATAAGTTGTTGTATCGCGCGATAAGTTGTTGTATCGCGCGATAAGTTGTTGTATCGCGCGATAAGTTGTTGTATTGCGCGATAAGTTGTTGTATCGCGCGATAAGTTGTTCTATCGCGCGATAAGTTGTTCTATCGCGCGATAAGTTGTTCTATCGCGCGATAAGTTGTTCTATCGCGCGATAAGTTGTTCTATCGCGCGATAAGTTGTTCTATCGCGCGATAAGTTGTTCTATCGCGCGATAAGTTGTTCTATCGCGCGATAAGTTGTTCTATCGCGCCATAAGTTTTTCTATCGCGCGATAAGTTGTTCTATCGCGCGATAAGTTGTTGTATCGCGCGATAAGTTGTTGTATCGCGCGATAAGTTGTTGTATTGCGCGATAAGTTGTTGTATCGCGCGATAAGTTGTTCTATCGCGCGATAAGTTGTTCTATCGCGCGATAAGTTGTTCTATCGCGCGATAAGTTGTTCTATCGCGCGATAAGTTGTTCTATCGCGCGATAGAACACTCTATCGCGCGATAAGTTGTTCTATCGCGCGATAAGTAGTTCTATCGCGCGATAAGTTGTTCTATCGCGCGATAATGTTGATTGCAAATTTTTTGAATGAATGGACTTAGCAAAACTTATCGCGCGATAAAGTCATGAAAATTTTTGTAGGTGAATGGCCCTTGAGAGCCACCGTATAAAACAGACAAAAGTTTTCGAGTGGTCACGAGGAAAATTTCATAAGTACAACAATCCGGTTTCCTGTGTTTTGCGGGTGACGACTTGAAGGGTTTGTGAAAAGTTGATTTTTCCCTCTTCACTAACACTCTTCCAAATTTAAACAAGTAATTCATTGTTATGAATCGCAGTATACATGAAACGTATCCCTTTATAACTTGAATCAAGTAACGATCGGCCGAGTAGCGGTCGACATGTTGAGTAGTGGTCGATAGTGTCGACCGACACTACCTACAGCAAACATGATCCGATTAGAAACTCTACTCTCTTGTCTACCTATGACAAAATAAAGTTATAAATAACCACTTGAGCATAACATAATGAAATGATCTAACGACTGACTGTAATCTAGGAAGGCATTGCTGTTGCTTAACGTCGCTCAGTGACTGTTCCAGACAGCTCACGCCATCCTACCAGCCAATTAGATTCACAACTAACGCTAAGCAGATCTTGGTCACCGTTATGTTGTACGCGCGTTATGCCGTCTGATCGATTTCACGTCAAGCTGACATTGGTTCTTTGTGATAGTTTTCCCTCTCTTCTGATTTGCATTTGTGATTAAGTAAGTTTTGGTTTCACCAGACTCAATCGAAACGCCCTTTAATTTTGTACATGGTTGACTCAAAATGATAGCGGATCACAAGTACTCAAGAAGAATGCACCTACAGTTAAGTTATTTCCAATAGAAAGCATAGTTATTAAGGACATTAAAGCTGGTTATGCATGGATCTTGGCTTTTAACGAGTGTCTGCATACTTGGCCGGAAGTTGTACGATCCGAGACGGCTGTAGAGACATGCAAAGCAAGGTATGCAATATGTCTCGACTTATAACGATTATCTGCCTACTTTGCCTCTTTTACTAAATCCGGAAGTTTTTCGAAAGGCGGCTTAAGGCAAATTCGTTGTCCATCGTCAGTTGGATCCTTGCTTTCTCCGAATTTACATGCATACAATATTAAAAAACAGATAGCTGATTTTCTCTCCATAAGTTTACCCATGTGAGCATCGGTAAACTTATGGATTGAACATTGTGTTACATTCACATTCCAAGCACCGACTACTGCACTTACAGGAAGTTAGACTATCAACAGTAATCACAAAAATTCAAAGCGCTAGGTTTGTTCCGCCTGCCCTAATCACGAGACTGCTGCAGGATAAACAAGATACAGTTCAGTTGCCCCATCTTCAAAATTTTCTAGAAGGCTGTTGCTTACGGAATTATCCTGCACGTCATCTGAATTATCATTCGGAAGATTCCAGCCTTACCTGTTAAAACTGGATTGAGCTGGTGTTCAGTTCAGAATAGGTTCTTGTTTAAGCAGGCCGATGTGGAGAGTTTGAGAAATTATTTCACATGATCGAAACCGTGGAAACCGAAACCATTGATAGAAGCATAATCTCTCCAAGGTCATAGGTTCAGTCTTTTTCAAAGAGACTAAGGATCAAAAGTAATTGACGGGAAATTTTTCATTATTATTATTGGGCAGAATGGCTTTGGTTCTCGCGATATTCACTTGCAATGGCGAAGATATTACAGATCTGTAATATAAACGGCGAAGCTTAAACAGATCTAAACAGGGAGGCTCTCTTTAGTCGACGAACTCGCGCTCTCCTACAAAGGGAATGCCGCATTAGCTCATTAACTTGTCGGAGCGGAGTTTAGAAACAAAAGGCCTCGTAAATTATTGTTAATCTATTCAAAGTTAATATATTTTTCTTGTCCATAAATAAGACTAGAAATAGTCATATTTCGCACTGAGCGAAGATTCTCGGTGTAGACAGGGTGATTATCCACTAAATAGGCCCCAAACACTTTAACAGTAAATCCTAGGCTTTCGTCGACAACTATCTCAAACTTAGGAATGAGATAGGGATCTAGCTCTTTCTTGAGGATAACAAGGTCCGACATCACTTTAGTAGTTAAAGCAAAATACATGCTTGTCGGGTCGTGTATCTTGTCTAGACTGAGCTAAGTACAACTTCCAAATACCGATTCCTTTGGTCCGTCTACACGATCCACAGCAAAAAACTGCACAGTTACGGCCTGGCATGGTATAATATAAATCTAACTAGTAAAAAATCTCTTAAAAACACTCTATTTGATAAAAATCTATGTAACACATCGCTTGTTGTCACTGGGGTGTGGGGAGTCACTCACGGACGAGCGGGGCAAGAAAAATGGTCCGAGATATGAGTGGTCAGCGGTGAAATAGCTTTAATAAAACACGAGGAGACAAATCATCTGCAGTTGTTGTATTAACTAATTGTGGTATCAATCCCGAAATGTTAACAATAAACTTCGCTAAATAACAAGTTAAGCAATTTTTCGAAAGCGTCGACTATACAAATATCTTTCACTACTCTAATAAGCAACGAAGGCATCGAGAAAGACATAAAAAAAAAAGGACATTTTTGTTTGGTAACTTGCTATGCGACGAAAGGAAAGTACCGTGACTTCGGTTGTCCAAGGCGTTAATCATAGCTGGCGTGCTTTTCACTTGATTTTTACAATCTCTACTTTTTTTTCCGGGAAATGAAAACTAGGGAACTCTGCAAATATTGAGTTCTCAATCTGAATTATTTTTGAGTTTTTTATAAGTTTGTATCCTCAGGCTAAGGTGAAAAACTTTCATAACAAAAATTCTACTCGCTGAAGTTCTCTTACTTCATATTATATATGAACAATCGCCTCCACCATGTGAAAATATGCAAGGAGGAAAACTCAGAGTTTCGAGAAACAACCAAATTGAGGCTAATGTGTTTACCATCCCTCAAATGTTCCTAATAAAAACCGCTCGTTTTAGGAGACCTTTTCTCAAAACAACCGTATGTTAAAATAATTATGTTTTCAGTTCAAAATTTTCCTTTCTCTTCACTTTAACAGATGCACTCGGGATGAAAAATAAACGTTTGAATCGAACAAAAATTAAATTTTTTTAATTCTGGAATGTTCTTCATATTGGCTCCATCACGTTACGATTTTGGACCAATGCCCTAACGGCAGGTGAAATGTTGTGTAAGCGTCTCTGCGAAAGGCACATGCAGACAACTTGCGTGGAAAAACTGGCCACAGCTATCGCAACCAAGCCAATCCGAATGGGGAGATTCATTCTTACAGGTTGTGGAGTTTTCCGGAGCGATTCAAAAATCATTCAGATCGAGAACTCAATTTCTGTAGAGTTCCCTAGCTTTCATTTCCCAAAAAAAAGTAGGGATTGCAAAAATCAAGTGAAAAGCACACCAGCTGTGATTAACGCCTTGGACAAACGAAGTCACGATACTTTCTTTTCGTCGCGTAGCAAGTTACTAAACAAATATATCATTTTTTGATACCTTTCCCGATGCCTTCGTTACCTATTGGAACAGTGAAAGATATTTGCATAGTCGACGCTTTTGAAAAATTACTTAGCTTCACTCCCGTGTTATTTAGCAAACTTTATTGTTAATATTTCGGGATTAGTATCACGATTATTTAATACAACAACTGCAAATTATTTGTCTCTACATGATGAATTAAAGCTATTTCACCGCTGACCACTCATATCTCGGACCATTTTTCTTGCCCCGCTAGTCGCCCGTGATGATAACCCGCGGTTGTGTGCGCCCTTGTGATCACGTGACCAAGTTAAAACCATAACAAAGAGAACCGTCTCTGATGTTCGCCGGGTCTCAGAACCATTCCCCTCTATTACTCTAATCTATCGTTTCTGATATCACACTTACGCGAGTATATTTCGGGCTGACTATTTCAAGCGTGGATTTGTAACGGCCATTTGCGTTCGATTTTTACTAAAGGCCATTACTTGTTCTTCTCTAGCTAAAACTCAGCGGATGTTTTCTGTTATTTCTCGCTTACAGTTCGATTGTCTCATAGAAAAATTACTCATATCGTAAATGAAGGACAATCAAAACGAAAGTTTTTTCCGAATCGACATGAGAAAAAAAATTAACGAATTAAGGCATACGAACAAATGCGCTATTTTAGGATTACAGTTTCCCTCCAGCCCTTTATGATAGTGCTATCCCTGGACTGGAATAGATCATCATTACACAGCTGTAGTTTTATGCAGCTGCCTAAAGATTCCTCCCCCGCATCTATGCAGTGGTCTTCTCAAAACCGCCGATGATAGAGACATCGAACTTAGAGCATTTCAACGTTTGCGAACAAATTTTACGTGAGACACTCACATGTATGTTTCTGTTATTTTTATCCTTACTGGGCGCACAACGCACAAAAATGGCGCGTGAATTGCGAACAGACATATGGGTTTTTCAGTCCAGAGAAAAACGATCACGCACGAAAACATCAAGTACAGGGTCAAAGGAAAACTTTCGCATTTAAGTCAAGCTTTAAGCGGGACTTTCCCTTTTAACAATCATATAACTAGACAATTCTTTCAGTTGCGCTGAGAGTTAAGATTTTTCAATAGAAAATTTCAAGGTCTGTCTTCTCAAATCATAATTGAAGCGAAAAATAAACAATGAGAAAATATTCGGCAAAGCCGGGAAAAACTCAAAACTCACCAAGGTCACCTGAGAAAATGCCGCTTATGTCGTGTATGCCAAAAGATTTTGTCCTCTGACGTTCTTGAAGGAGAGTTTACAACGAAACTCTGAGAAAAAACGGAATACAGATGCATTCACAATTAGAAACACACCAATATGCAAATTTGAAAGTAAATTAAAGACGGGAAAAACCCCAACTTATGACATAAGGCATGACGTCATGTTACTAACGCTGAGAGTCATATTTTATGGCAAGGTAGTCTTGAGATAAACTGAGTGTTCTGACTGGTTCTTACTTGTTCCTATTCAGCAGTTGCGCGGAAACGGTCATAAGCCGAGTAGTTTTGATCGGTAAAGCTAGCCTTTTTAACTAAATTAAACATAAGAAACACTTTCTCCAGCCGCACTTAGGAAAATTGGCCTTCAAATTGGTCCACAGACAGACAGACATCTATATTTATACAGGATAGCCCCTTCAGTGTAGTAAACACTGGTATCAACGGGGGTCCTGTAACCCACCCAGCCCACCCAAGGGGAGGACATCCATCACACAGTAATCTCGTGCGTGGGAAATTAACGTCTCCTGCCCCTAACCCTGCAGGAGACGGGACCTCCATTTATTCGTCCCTATCCGAGAAGACTAGAATATCTAACCAATTCTTGATGTTAAAGAAAGGAAGCATATTCTTCTCAGTTAATTTTAAGACCCTGAGTGTTGGTCCGGCCGGTATTGAACTCTCGACCTCCCGCACAGCAGTCCGGCGCTCTCCCAACTGAGCTAACCAGGCGGCGGTTAAACTAACCAGGCGGCGGTTAATCTTGCTGAACTCTGTTTTTTTATACACTCGTTAAAAACTGCTTAGTCATCATAACAGGAAACGGTGTTTCTAAGACCACATGCAAAGTACTTCGAATGGGGGTTTTCCGACCGAACTCTGTAAGTAACGTAAAAAGTGGATATGGTTTATGAGCATTTTTTGGCTCGTAAACGGGTGTAGATTTTGACTGCTGTAGTTTTATAATGGGTATGATTTAAAAAGAACCACAACAACGAATGAAAGAATCGTCCTTTCAACTCCAGAGAGGCAAAAAGGTGTCATTCGAGCTGAATTTTCGAATAAATCTTACCGATCCTTGACTTTCGATCTTATAACCGACACATACTAGCGAGTAGTTTATTGGGAATGACAGTTTTTCTTTTTTCTTTTTTTTTTTTTTTCTTTCAAGTTTTTCTTAATGTTAGACAAGGGTCTTCAGTTGTCTTTCAGAGACGGGAAAGTTTTATTATTAATTCCCTAAGTGCGGAAACCGTATGAGTTCTGAACACACGCATGGCAGTGCATTAGGCTGACTTAACCATGAGTGGAACCAAGGCGAGCCCACCGGCTAAGATTTGCTGAACCCTGTTATTGACTGCTTTTAAAAGATTGCTCGAGGAGTTCGGGAATTAGGTTACTGGAGGAGAAAAAGGTCAGAAAGAAAGCCGAAAGATAATAAAGATTAAAATGTTGGCAAGCTTCTTTCAGTATCATTTTGATGGTTTAACGAGGAAAATTTTTTCCAAACAGTCTTATGGTTTTGTCAGGCCATTTCTTCGTCAAAATCGTCTCTTGCTCGCTGTAATCCAACATGGAATTCAACCGTGAGAACCTGCTATTTATCATATTGACAGAGTAAATATTTTTAAGGTTCAAGTGTGGCTGAATAGACGTCATAGCCGAATGAAAATACAGTATCTTTTTCCTCCCAGTTAGCCCATTCGCAGCCAAACAAAACAAAATTACTACCGCGAATAAGACAACTCTGGAGGCCACCTTTTAACAAATAAATACAAAAATAAATCATAAGTGAATGTTTAGGCCCACCTATTTTCTTATAATTTTAATTATACAAAGTATTATTAATAAATATATCTTATCAGACGTTTCGTTTTATTGGATCGCTGAGTATTTTCATGAGTTCTGTCGTATTTTGACGAGCCCTACGACACACCAAAACGTCTCATAAGTTATTTATTATCCAATACGCCAAATTTTTGTTTCAGTGCGGGCGAATTTCGCGGATATTTATTTACGGGGAGCGCGTGACAGAAGTACGCGAAGCGGAACGGTATTAGCGCGTTGTTATGTTGCTGTTTCTATTTTCTTCAGTAAATAATGAAATTTCATCTTCTTCTTTATCTATTAAACTTGGATCAATATTCGCCGCCATTCCGACTCTTCGTCGTCAGAAAATGATTCAAATTGTCCGCCATTTTTTTTATTGTAACTTCAATCCAATTGCGAGAGAACCTGTCTAACCGGTTCTCTGGAGTACAAATACCGCGTGATATTTGTACTCGTCTTGGGCGTAATTTGTACTCTACGGAGTGTAGCTGGATA